>NC_084557.2:54670691-54778191 GCF_033978685.3 Nerophis lumbriciformis
GGAGATAATGTGACAACAACAACAAAAAAGAAAGAACATAAATAAAGTGAAAGCCTCCTGTTGAAGTTGAAGTAGAAGTTGTACTAAACTTCTACAGGAAAGACTTGGAATGCTTAAGAAAGACTTTGAATGTCCGGGAATGTGAGAAGAAAGTATTTACAAAGCTGACGCTGGAAGATGCCCTCAACAAACTCCACAGGAAGTCATTTCTTAGAGAGGAACTTCATCTTGTTTCCTTTAAAAGAAAGAAAAGAAAACATGTTGGTACAACTCTTCAAATGTTCTGCTGCTCAACCAAAGTCTCACCTAAGCCTTTCAAGAACTTGTTGACCCCTCGCTGCTCGCTGCCAGGAAGTGAGTCCAGATACTCCTGCGCCCTCACCTCAAACAGACCTGCAGGAACGCACACATTACTCATGGGGATTTATTGTGCCTGAGCCACACAACTTCAGAAGAAATAAACAGCAAGTGCAGGCAGCTTGTTGTCATTTTGAAAACTGGGGAAGCTGACTTTATTAGAGAGGAGCTCACGTTGGGATCTTCTAACTCCATCAGACTTTTTCCACCTAGACATAACTCAAACCTCTTCACCATGAAGTGGACGAGCTAACAACATGATTGTTGTGAAGGGATGCTAAGTTCACTCCACTCCACCTGTCTGCATATCAACTATTCATCTTACAATCCCATCAACTTCTTTCTAACAAGCAACAATATTCCACTTTCAACTGAAGCTCAAAGCTAAACCTCTTAACATCCGCATGCACATGCGAGCTGTAAGCCAGACCTGGTCAAAATTGGTCCCGCAGGCCACATTAAGATTTTCAATCCGGCCCGCCGGACGTTCTACATCATTATTTTAGACCTTTAACATCAAAAGTATATTTTCCATTATGATGTGCAGTGATGTTTTTAAATGATCGTTAAGTCTATAGAAAGTATTTCAATGGTTGAAATCTGCACTTTTGTTATTGCAGTAATCTAGGTCACAGCAGCTCAGACCAGAGTGGGCGGGGCTTGTTTACAGAGCAGCCAGCCCCAAACACACATGTCAGGAACAGATGCAAAAGCACATTTGTACAACAAATGTCTGCATAAAAGTGATAATATATCATATTGTAGGTGTTTATGACCCTTTGCATATTTTGCTGTTTGTTACTTTTTTGTTGTGTTTTGCTTGATTGTAAAAGAGGAGCGATGTTCATATGTTGTTAATATTCAGTGTTTTATGGTTCATAGTTCATATTGTGAATCCCACCTTCTTTATTTTTATGTGCATTTTGGGTGTCCCATTCAGTAAAAAGTGTAAAATGACATTCTGTTTTTCTGAGGTGATCTGTCAGAACTTGTTTACAACTCTAAGGAACATTGTGACTTTTGCTATTAGTGATCCTGGAAAAGAGGGAGCCAAACACACATACTGTACAGCAGGTTTTTACAGATAAATGTGTGTATTTAATGTATACACACATACACATTGGCCCCCCAGACACATCTTTTCACTCAATGTGGCTCCCGAGTCAAAATATTTGCCCAGCTTTGCTGTAATCTAATAAAGTAAATCATCCTTCTGACTTTTGTTCAGAAAAAGGAACATAGCAAAAGTCCAGAGATGTAATATTGACTAAACTACTTGACTTCTTTGCATTCATTTTACAATACTTTTTATTACATCGAGCCTATTTCAAGAAGAGAGTACATTTCCACCTGAGGCTCAGTGCTAAGCACACACAAAGTGAAGCCAGCCTCCTGATTCTCACATATCATCAATTCATTAGCTGACAAAGCTCACTTGTTCAACTTAAGGAAGCTCACTCCATTCAATCCTCTTGCAACATGCAGTCAGTCTTATGCTGACACTAAATTGTTTGAGTTGACTTCATTTCCATTTTCACAGCAGGAAAGTAACAATGTGTTAATGGCGCCCTCTGCTGGTCTCTAATGGAACTTCCCACATGTGCAACCATCCTAAGTCTTGTACCTCTGAGGCCTTGTCTGCGCAGCTCCCTCTCCTGGATGAAGCCTGCAAACATCTGCGTCTCCATGAACACCTCCAGGAACCTCCTCAAACTCTTGGAGGTCACCGCCTTACGAAAGGCCTCCCGCTGGAAGGAGGAGGAAGAGGAGGAGGAGGAGGAGGAGGAGGAGCAGGCGGGTGTTGTGGGCGACGAGACCGATGACGACTCGTCCTCCCGCTCGGCCCCGCCCATGAAGAGCGAGTAATGGCCAACCATTTCCACGAAGAAACGCACGAAAGCCTCCGACACCACCGCGCTGAGGGAGCTGGAGTCTGCTAGGAAAAACGCTAGTCAAAGATCCTTCATATGACAGGAGTACTATGCTGTTTTCAAGACCGACTGCACAAATACTAGTCAAAGATCCTCTATATAACAGGAGTACTATGCTGTTTTTGAGGAACTACTGGAACAACACTAATTGAAGATCCTCTATACGACAGGAACACTGCTGTTTTTGAAGACCGACAGTGAAAACGCTAGTCAAAGATACTCTATACAACAGGAACACTGCTGTTTTTGAAGACCGACAGTAAAAACGCTAGTCAAAGATCCTCTATATGACAAGAACACTGCTGTTTTTGAAAACCGACAGTAAAAACGCTAGTCAAAGATCCTCTATATGACAGGAACACTGCTGTTTTTGAAGACCGACAGTAAAAACGCTAGTCAAAGATCCTCTATACAACAAGAACACTGCTGTTTTTGAAGACCGACAGTAAAAACGTTAGTCAAAGATCCTCTATGCGACAGGGACACTGCTGTGTTTGACGACCGACAGTAAAAACGCTAGTCAAAGATCCTCTATACGACAAGAACACTGCTGTTTTTGAAGGCCGACAGTAAAAACACTAGTCAAAGATCCTCTATACGACAGGAACACAGCTGTTTTTGAAGACCGACAGTAAAAACGCTAGTCAAAGATCCTCTATATGACAGGAACACTGCTGTTTTTGAAGACCGACATTAAAAACGCTATTCAAAGATCCTCTATACAACAAGAACACTGCTGTTTTTGAAGACCGACAGTAAAAACGCTAGTCAAAGATCCTCTGTACGACAGGAACACTGCTGTTTTTGAAAACCGACAGTAAAAACGCTAGTCAAAGATCCTCTGTACGACAGGAACACTGCTGTTTTTGAAAACCGACAGTAAAAACGCTAGTCAAAGATCCTCTGTACGACAGGAACACTGCTGTTTTTGAAGACTGAAAGTAAAAACGCTAGTCAAAGATCCTCTATACGACAAGAACATTGCTGTTTTTTAAGACCGACAGTAAAAACGCTAGTCAAAGATCCTCTATACGACAGGAACACTGCTGTTTTTGAAGACCGACAGTAAAAACGCTAGTCAAAGAAGTACTCTTCCTTTTTAGGGACCTTCTGGAACAACACAAATCAAAGATCTTCCACATGACAGGAACACTCTGCTGTTTTTGATGTCTTACTGCAAAACGCTAGTCCAAAATATTTTACATTTCAGGGGTGCTCTGCTGTTTTTGAGGACCTAGTGCAAAAACGCTGGTCAAAGATCCTCTATATGACAGAAGTACTTTGCTGTTTTAAGGACCTTCTGGAACATCTCAAATCAGAGATCTTTTATCTGACAGGAACAGTCTGCTGTTTTCGATGTCTTAGTACAAAACGCTAGTCAAAGAGCCATTACACGTCCGGAATGTTCTGCTCTTTTTGAGGACCTATTGCAAAAAGCTTGTCAAAGATCTTCCATATGAGAGGTGGAGTGTGTTGTTTTTAAGGGCCTTTTGGAACAACACTAATCAAAGATCTTCCACATCAAACTGTGGTGCGTGTACCGCTCGTGGTACGGTACGCGGGCTCCATCTAGTGGTACGCCAAATAATCCCTTGATTAAAGTACAGTGTTTTATTTTTCCTTTATTCAAACACAGTGTTACCGTTCAAACTGTGTGTAATGTTACCGTGGCAAAATATTAAGCATACGTGTCAAATAAAACCCCTGGCATGTTTTTTAATGAATATTTAGGCCTACTACGCTCCTGTATTGTAATGTGGGTCATTACGGTGGCACTTGGAGGGCCAAGATTGTTCTAGTAGTTGGTGACAGGAGTACTCTGCTGTTTGTAAGGACCTATACTGGAACAACACAAATCAAAGATCTTCTACATGACAGGAACACTGCTATTGTTGATGTTTTACTGCAAAGCGCTAGTCAAAGATCCTCTAAACATAAGAGCAGTCATAGAAAAAGACCAATGCTGTAGTAACTACAGGAGCACTTTACTGTTTTTAAGGACCTATACTGGAACTACACCAATCAAAGATCATCTCTGGAATATATATACCAGTCAGTGCTCTGCTGTTTTGACCTGCAGCAAATCAAAGATCCTCTAAGTCCACCACTTCCTGCTCACCACTGGGAAGTTCTCCTTTCTCACAGGCCAGCTCCCTCCTCTTCTCCAGCACATGTTCCAGCGCCGCCTGCAGCTTGTGAGGCAGGATGGAGTCCTCGTCGTCCAGCTTGAGGAGACAAAGACGTGTTGAAAGTCCATCGTGGACACATTCAGCTTCTCTCACCTGCCGGAGGAAGCGGCTGTTGCCCAGGTCCACCACCAGGACCTGCAGGAGACCAGCCGGTTATTGTCCTGCTGACTGGAGGACAGCAAAGACTTACTTCTTCTATGGGCAGCTCCTTCAGTCGAGGCAGCGAGCTGGAGAGCAGGCCCACGATGAAGGGGGTGGGCGTGCACACGATGTCCAGCATGGAGGGCGGCAGCACGGGGATGTAGGTGTGCTGCCACGTCAGCGGGTAGAGCAGCGCCACCACGGCGTGGCAGCACTGGGACAAGGTGCTGCAGGACAGGTGGGAGAACATTACCAAACACACAGCACACATGCTTTTAGGCCAGGGTTCTTCAACTCTACTGTTGTGAGGGCCACACTTCACTAACTAGCACACTAACTAGCTACATTTTCCTGGAGCTTGGCTACTTCTTAACTAGTAGCTTTGCCAGTAACTTAGCTACTTTTACAGCCATGAGCTAACATCAAAGCTACAAAGAGAAGCCAGGCCAAAAGAAAAGATCATGTATAAAATGCAAAAGTTAGTAACTGCCAAAAAGGAGAGGACTAAAAAGGGAGCCTTGAGGAACGCCTCAGTTCTATGTTTGCTAGTAAGGTTGTAATGTCGATGCAAGCATGTGTTGACAGTGGTCTAAGTCTACACCATGACAGTGGTCTAAGTCTACAACATGACAGTGGTCTAAGTCTACAACATGACAGTGGTCTAAGTCTACAACATGACAGTGGTCTAAGTCTACACCATGACAGTGGTCTAAGTCTACAACATGACAGTGGTCTAAGTCTACAACATGACAGTGGTCTAAGTCTACACCATGACAGTGGTCTAAGTCTACAACATGACAGTGGTCTAAGTCTACAACATGACAGTGGTCTAAGTCTACAACATGACAGTGGTCTAAGTCTACACCATGACAGTGGTCTAAGTCTACAACATGACAGTGGTCTAAGTCTACAACATGACAGTGGTCTAAGTCTACACCATGACAGTGGTCTAAGTCTACAACATGACAGTGGTCTAAGTCTACAACATGACAGTGGTCTAAGTCTACAACATGACAGTGGTCTAAGTCTACAACATGACAGTGGTCTAAGTCTACAACATGACAGTGGTTTAAGTCTACAACAAGACAGTGGTCTAAGTCTACAACAGGACATTGGTCTAAGTCTACAACATGACAGTGGTCTAAGTCTACAACATGACAGTGGGCTAAGTCTACAACAAGACAGTGGTCTAAGTCTACAACATGACAGTGGTCTTAGTCTACAACATGTCAGTGGTCTAAGTCTACACCATGACAGTGGTCTAAGTCTACAACAGGACAGTGGTCTAAGTCTACAACATGACAGTGGTCTAAGTCTACAACATGACAGTGGTCTAAGTGTATAACATGACAGTGGTCTAAGTCTACAACAGGACATTGGTCTAAGTCTACAACATGACAGTGGGCTAAGTCTACAACATGACAGTGGTCTAAGTCTACAACATGACAGTGGTCTAAGTGTATAACATGACAGTGGTCTAAGTCTACAACATGACAGTGGTCTAAGTCTACAACAGGACATTGGTCTAAGTCTACAACATGACAGTGGTCTAAGTCTACAACATGACAGTGGTCTAAGTCTACAACATGACAGTGGTCTAAGTGTATAACATGACAGTGGTCTAAGTCTACAACATGACAGTGGTCTAAGTCTACAACATGACAGTGGTCTAAGTCTACAACATGACAGTGGTTTAAGTCTACAACAGGACAGTGGTCTAAGTCTACAACATGACAGTGGTCTAAGTCTACACCATGACAGTGGTCTAAGTCTACAACAGGACAGTGGTCTAAGTCTACAACATGACAGTGGTCTAAGTCTACAACAGGACAGTGGTCTAAGTCTACACCATGACAGTGGTCTAAGTCTACACCATGACAGTGGTCTAAGTCTACAACATGACAGTGGTCTAAGTCTACAACAGGACAGTGGTCTAAATCTACAACATGACAGTGGTCTAAGTCTACAACATGACAGTGGTCTAAGTCTACAACATGACAGTGGTCTAAGTCCACAACATGACAGTGGTCTAAGTCTACAACAGGACAGTGGTCTAAATCTACAACATGACAGTGGTCTAAGTCTACAACATGACAGTGGTCTAAATCTACAACATGACAGTGGTCTAAGTCTACAACATGACAGTGGTCTAAGTCTACAACATGACAGTGGTCTAAGTCTACAACAGGACAGTGGTCTAAGTCTACAACAGGACAGTGGTCTAAGTCTACAACATGACAGTGGTCTAAGTCTACAACAGGACAGTGGTCTAAGTCTACAACATGACAGTGGTCTAAGTCTACAACATGACAGTGGTCTAAGTGTACAACGTGACAGTGGTCTAAGTCTACAACGTGACAGTGGTCTAAGTCTACAACATGACAGTGGTCTAAGTCTACAACATGACAGTGGTCTAAGTCTACAACAAGACAGTGGTCTAAGTCTACAACATGACAGTGGTCTAAGTCTACAACATGACAGTGGTCTAAGTCTACAACAAGACAGTGGTCTAAGTCTACAACATGACAGTGGTCTAAGTCTACAACATGACAGTGGTCTAAATCTACAACATGACAGTGGTCTAAGTCTACAACATGACAGTGGTCTAAATCTACAACATGACAGTGGTCTAAGTCTACAACATGACAGTGGTCTAAGTCTACAACATGACAGTGGTCTAAGTCTGCAACATGAAAGTGGTCTAAGTCTGCAACATGACAGTGGTCTAAGTCTACAACATGACAGTGGTCTAAGTCTACAACATGACAGTGGTCTAAGTCTACAACAGGACAGTGGTCTAAATCTACAACATGACAGTGGTCTAAGTCTACAACAGGACTTTGGTCTAAGTCTACAACAAATGAACAATGCAAATGAAAGCCCCACTTTAGTCATAATTTTTGCGCTAAAGAAACTTCTTTCTGACTTTCAGGCCAAACTTCTTCTGTTTGTTTGATGTTGTCATGACTGCCACAAGTGGTGGAAAAGTGTATTACAACCAAGTGCCACTTTAGCCCACACATTACATAGCAGGGCTGAGAAACACTGGCTTCAAGTCAACTATTTTGTTATCTACAAATAATAATGATTGACACAAATCTTGGGTAATAACAGGACAAAAATATTTGTTTTGAAGTCTTGTAATTTAGTGCAAATATTTTTTAATGATATGATAAGTGGTAAAAAAAAAAAGCTTTTGACATCAGAAGAGAGTGCAATGCAAATGTCTACCACAGGGTGGCGGTAAATTGCATGTTCTTTATTGCGGGCAGAAGAATGCGTTGTGAGCAGGAGTGGAATATTATTACACTTGGAAAAAAGACTTCTAACTTCATCTGCTCACATTTTGTTCATTAGAAAAACCAAAGTGAAATTTCCACTCCAAATGTGATTTTATCTGTTTTCATTTTATGAGCTGAAGCATCATTTCTTTATGAGCTCCTGATTCAAAATGTCTGCAGCCACTAAAGTTGCAGCACAGCTAATAAAGTAGAGTGTTAGCTGACCCTGACAGGAGAACTTTCCAACATTCCTTCCTCTCTTCCACACCTTTTTGTTTCCTTGCAATGTTTTGTCCCAAAGTGTCTGTGGAAGAAGGCGGGGAGAAATGTGAAGGAAGGAGCTGGAGGCCAACCTGAGCTTGCCGGCGGTGAAGATGATCCTGCGCTCCAGGAGCAGCGAGGCGAAGACCCGCAGGAGAAGGCGAAGACTCAAGGAGGAGAAGAGACACTCAAAGTCCACGTGTTCCAGGCGGGAATCTGACGGCCGACACAACTCCATCACCTGCGGCAGGAAGCAGGAAGTTAAGGCCGTGTGAGAGACGCCTCGCCTGGAGCTTCTCTACCTCTGTTCCTGAGCCCGGGAGGAAGTTCTTGACAGTGATGGTCCTTCCTGGAGCAGGAAAAGGAGCTTCCATGATGCCTCTCATGAAAGGCTGCACCAGGGCAGGCGAGATAGCTCGTCTCTTCTCCACCTCGTCCAGGATCTGTCAACACATGCAGGAGCAGCAGCCTTCATCTTCCAAACAAAGCTGAGGAGCTTCATTGCAGCAGACTGAGGCTGACAGGGTGACCACACCTCAACTGACCTACACTCTTAGAAATAAAAGTGCTAAGTAGAACCATATAAGGTTCTTCGGCTCGTCCTCATAGGAGAACCCTTTTTGGCTCCAGGTAGAACCTTTTCATAAAGGTTCCACCTGGAACCCTTTTGTTAAAGTTAAAGTTAAAGTTAAAGTACCAATGATTGTCACACACACACTAGGTGTGGCGAAATTATTCTCTGCATTTGACCCATCACCCTTGATCACCCCCTGGGAGGTGAGGGGAGCAGTGGGCAGCAGCGGTGGCTGCGCCCGGGAATCATTTTTTGGTGATTTAACCCCCAATTCCAACCCTTGATGCTGAGTGCCAAGCAGGGAGGTAATGGGTCTCATTTTTATAGTCTTTGGTATGACTCGGCCGGGATTTGAACTCCCAACCTACCGATCTCAGGACGGACACTCTAACCACTAGGCCACTGAGTTGAGTTGGAGGGTTCTACCTAGAACTGTGTGTGTAAGGTTCCACCCAGAACCCCCCATGAGAGGTTCTACAAAGAACCCACGCAGGGAGTTCCACTAAGAACCCTTTCATGTTTCAAGGGTTTCATCTAGAACCCACACAGGGAGTTCCACTAAGAACCCTTTCGTATTTCAAGGGTTTCATCTAGAACCCACACAGGGAGTTCCACTAAGAACCCTTTTGTATTTCAAGACTTTCATCTAGAACCCACGCAAGGAGTTCCACTAAGAACCCTTTCGTATTTCAAGGGTTTCATCTAGAACCCACACAGGGAGTTCCACTAAGAACCCTTTCGTTTGTCAAGGGTTTCATCTAGAACCCATGCAGGGAGTTCCACTAAGAACCCTTTCATGTTTCAAGGGTTTCATCTAGAACCCACACAGGGAGTTCCACAAATAACTCTTTCATGTTTCAAGGGTTTCATCTAGACCTGACACAGGGGGTTCTAAAAACATCCCTTTTCAAAGGTTTTCACCGATAACCATCTTGTCTTCTGAGGGTTCTATAAAGAACCATATTGTATTCTACAGATCAGTTTAGTTCATATTATATTGTGGTCATTTATCATGTTGACATTGAACAAACATTCAAAACATTTTAATGAGAAAAACATTTATTTAAAGATAGGCACCATTATTGGCAAATGTTATCAGGAAGTATGTCCCTGGTGACACAGGATCTTACCCATGCTTTCAACAATCCCTGAAGAACTCTTTCTTCCAAAAACGGTTCTCTGGATCAAAATAGTTCTTACTGGAACCCTTAGTGTTAGTGAGAACCCTTTTAAACCAATTATTCAGAAAATGGGTTTTAAAGGGTTTTCTGGATCAAAATGGTTCTTACTGGAACCATTAGCGTTACCAAGAACCCTTGAAAAACCCTTTCTTCGGGAAAGGGTTTTTCAGAAGCAAATGGTTCCAGTTAGAACCTCAGCCCTTGTAGAAGAACCCTTTTAGAACCCTTATTTCTAAGAGTGTACAGGACTAAAGGCCTACTGAAATGCCATTTTCTTATTTAAACGGAGATAGCAGGTCCATTCTATGTGTCATACTTGATCATTTCGCAATATTGCCATATTTTTGCTGAAAGGATTTAGTAGAGAACATCGACGATAAAGTTCGCAACTTTTGGTGGCTGATAAAAAAGCCTTGCCTGTACTGGAAGTAGCAGACGAGTAGCGTGACGTCACAGGTTGTGGAGCTCCTCACATCTGCACATTGTTTACAATCATGGCCACCAGCAGCGAGAGCCATTCGGACCGAGAAAGCGATGATTTCCCCATTAATTTGAGCCAGGATGAAAGATTTGTGGATGAGGAAAGTGAGAGTGAAGGACTAGAGGGCAGTGGGAGCCATTCAGATAGGGAAGATGCTGTGAGACCTGATATTCAGCTGGGAATGACTAAAACAGTAAATAAACACAATATACTCTATTAGCCACAACACAACCAGGCTTATATTTAATATGCCACAAATTAATCCCGCATAACAAACACCTCCCCCCTCCCGTCCATATAACCCGCCAATACAACTCAAACACCTGCACAACACACTCAATCCCACAGCCCAAAGTACCGTTCACCTCCCCAAAGTTCATACAGCACATATATTTCCCCCAAATCCCCAAAGTTACGTATGTGACATGCACATAGCGGCACGCACGTACGGGCAAGCGATCAAATGTTTGGAAGCCGCAGCTGCATGCGTACTCACGGTACCGCGTCTGCGTATCCAACTCAAAGTCCTCCTGGTAAGAGTCTCTGTTGTCCCAGTTCTCCACAGGCCAATGGTAAAGCTTGACTGTCATCTTTCGGGAATGTAAACAATGAAACACCGGCTGTGTTTGTGTTGCTGAAGTCGGCCGCAATACACCACTTCCCACCTACAGCTTTCTTCTTTGCTGTCTCCATTGCTCATTGAACAAATTGCAAAAGATTCACCAACACAGATGTCCAGAATACTGTGGAATTTTGCGATGAAAACAGACGACTTAATAGCTGGCCACCATGCTGTCCCAAAATGTCCTCTACAATCCGTGACGTCACGCGCTGACGTCATCATACCGAGACGTTTTCAGCAGGATATTACGCGCAAAATTTAAAATTGCACTTTAGCAAGCTAACCCGTGTTGCAATGTTAAGATTTCATCATTGATATATAAACGATCAGACCTCGTGGTCGCTAGTAGTGGCTTTCAGTAGGCCTTTAAAGTCTCGTAGGTCACCAAAGTTGTACAGTGAATGAGAGGTCAAGGACTTAAAAAGATGTTTCACATAATAAATAATCCACGTGTTTGTAGTGAATGATGCTGTACTCCACGTGCCTGGACATTGTCCTACAAGTTGTGCACATTGAACTTCATTCTTTTCGCTGTGAGAAGAAATCGTTCGGTCGAGTCGTGTGTCCGCAACCCAAAATGTTCAAAGAGCCATATTGGACCAAAAATACCCAAAAAATCGGTCTGGAGTCGCAAAAAAATAAAAGCCTAGTATAAGTGTTATAATGAAGGCAACACATGATGTAAGTGTCTATATTAGCCTACTATCAAAATGACCTTAAAAGTCTTATATAAGTATTATAATGAAGGCACTTATAGGTGCGGCATAAGGCTGCATCTACTGTGGCTACAAGCACTTATAGGTGCGGCATAAGGCTGCATCTACTGTGGCTACAAGCACTTATAGGTGCGGCATAAGGCTGCATCTACTGTGGCTACAAGCACTTATAGGTGCGGCATAAGGCTGCGTCTACTGTGGCTACAAGCACTTATAGGTGCGGCATAAGGCTGCATCTACAAGCACTTCTAGGTGCGGCATAAGGCTGCATCTACAAGCACTTATAGGTGCGGCATAAGGCTGCATCTACAAGCACTTCTAGGTGCGGCATAAGGCTGCATCTACAAGCACTTATAGGTGCGGCATAAGACTGCATCTACTGTGGCTACAAGCACTTATAGGTGCGGCATAAGGCTGCATCTACTGTGGCTACAAGCACTTATAGGTGCGGCATAAGGCTGCATCTACAAGCACTTATAGGTGCGGCATAAGGCTGCATCTACAAGCACTTATAGGTGCGGCATAAGGCTGCATCTACTGTGGCTACAAGCACTTCTAGGTGCGGCATAAGGCTGCATCTACAAGCACTTCTAGGTGCGGCATAAGGCTGCATCTACATGCACTTATAGGTGCGGCATAAGGCTGCATCTACTGTGGCTACAAGCACTTATAGATGCGGCATAAGGCTGCATCTACAAGCACTTGTAGGTGCGGCATAAGGCTGCATCTACAAGCACTTCTAGGTGCGGCATAAGGCTGCATCTACTGTGGCTACAAGCACTTATAAGTGCGGCATAAGGCTGCATCTACAAGCACTTGTAGGTGCGGCATAAGGCTGCATCTACAAGCACTTCTAGGTGCGGCATAAGGCTGCATCTACAAGCACTTATAGGTGCGGCATAAGGCTGCATCTACTGTGGCTACAAGCACTTATAAGTGCGGCATAAGGCTGCATCTACAAGCACTTGTAGGTGCGGCATAAGGCTGCATCTACAAGCACTTCTAGGTGCGGCATAAGGCTGCATCTACAAGCACTTCTAGGTGCGGCATAAGGCTGCATCTACAAGCACTTCTAGGTGCGGCATAAGACTGCATCTACAAGCACTTCTATGTGCGGCATAAGGCTGCATCTACAAGCACTTCTAGGTGCGGCATAAGGCTGCATCTACAAGCACTTGTAGGTGCGGCATAAGGCTGCATCTACAAGCACTTCTAGGTGCGGCATAAGGCTGCATCTACAAGCACTTCTAGGTGCGGCATAAGGCTGCATCTACAAGCACTTCTAGGTGCGGCATAAGACTGCATCTACAAGCACTTCTATGTGCGGCATAAGGCTGCATCTACAAGCACTTCTAGGTGCGGCATAAGGCTGCATCTACAAGCACTTCTAGGTGCGGCATAAGGCTGCATCTACAAGCACTTGTAGGTGCGGCATAAGGCTGCATCTACTGCTTTTGACTTTTCTTGGAAGTCGTACCTTGGAGAAGAGGTCGAAGCAGCCCAAGCGGCTCACGATGCAGTAAACCTCCGGGAGCCTCCGGCCTTTACCGCTGGGCTGTGGGCAAGCAGAGAGAAATGTGAGGTTGAAGTGTGGCCAGTGCGTTAGAGCCAAGGTGCAAACAGGAGAAAATACATTTGGTATTTGTTGCAATAAAAGTACCAGTAATCTCCTGCAGTAGCCAAACCGCCGACTTCCATCCTCACCAGTCAGCACAAAAGAAAAGGTCTCACTGGAGAGATGAGACAAATGGAGTGGATTATATTTATATAGCGCTTGTTCACAAGAGACTCAAAGCGCTCGACACATTATTTACTTGAATGTGTGGCAGCAAAGATGAGTGCATGACAAATACAAGTCATCTGAACTAGGAAGAACATTTTTCTCTTTTTGTTTTCTGTTTCATATATTTGTTGTTACATGAAACAAATGAGCACTTCTCACTTGAACCACTAGGGTGACTTTATTCTTCATCTGTCCTGAGCTGAGCTCATGCAACAACCTACTCTTTCAAATGGGTCTCCATGTTATTGTATTGCTATTATTATATCTGAGTCTGTGTATTTTATTGTTGAGTTTATGTCTGATGTTGGTGCTGCCTAACTGAACATTTTATGGATCTTGTTGACATACGTCAACCTGCCAGGGACTGCAGATGGAAATTATACATTTACATGTTTATATGTTCATGAATGTACATTGAGCCATGTAATAAATATATAACAAACTAGCAGGAGTTGTATTACACATCTATGAACAAGCTTGTTGATGTCTTCTTGTGGCAAAGGTTAAGTTGGGAAAAACACGGTCATAAATTATTTAAAGGAGCCATATGTAATATTGTCATGTCAAGTCATCATTAATAAATCATCTTCTTGTCCAATACATCTATAAGTGATAACAGATTACATTAACAGCCCCGAAATCTTGATATTGTTTTCATTTCGATGCCCCGCCCTCCACCGTTTGACCAATGAGAAAGTCTGTGAGTGTGTCACATCCAGGTTGCCATCTTGGTCTGGCTACTGCCACTGGTAAAGTTACTAAACATGTCAGACCCTAGTCCATCTAAAAGTTACCATTCTCAACGTGTTCATTTGTCTCGGGGATGTCTTTGAAAGATGGAGACCATTGAAGATTGTTTTCATCTGACGCCAAACTTGCTCATTTCCTCCTTGATAGGTAAGTCAGGCATTTACCTTTTCTTATTACTTGTAATGCATGAACATTTGGTATGTAAACTATATTGTCAATACAGTCTATGATCTTGTCTAACAAAGATAGTAACGAATGCTTAGCCTGGTCAATGACACATGGACATACATGCTAACATATGCTAGTTAGCATGTATGTGGCTGTGTCATCCAACTGACAGGACAACATGTATTTAGTACAAATAAAAGCTGTGTGTGTATGTGTAGTGTCAGTACCGATTTCCTTCTCAACATGCTGAAGAAATGGTTCCAACATTGTTCATCATGGCAATGTGAAAGGTATGGAGACAATAATTCCTCATTGGTGTTTGCATATTGTGGACTACATCTACCAAGTTATATGGCAATCTGAAAGGTTTGAAATAGTAGTTTATAGGCACACTTTAGTAAAAGGTCTCTTTAGTTTTGGGCGTACATTAGTCTGCTAAGCCTGCTCTACTTATTTTCACCAGTATAACCATTGCTAGTGTTGGTTGTAGTCTGATAGTACTGACAATAACCATGTGATTGTTGTGATATTGTACACAGGCATGACCTACTTCTTCCTGAAAATAGGATGGGAAGGGGGGGGGGGGGGACTACAGACCTTAGACCGGGATTGCAGTACCATTTCTGGCCAAATTATTACATGAACGTTTCTGTGCGGCCTGGTAGCAAATGTGTCACAGACCGGTGGTTGGAAACCACTAATCTACATTTCAGCTTCATTTTAAAGCAGTGTGCGTGGCACTGGGAGCAAGAGTTACGTGTCTTGCCCAAGGACACAACGGCAGTCACTAGGATGACGGAAGCTGGAATCGAACCTGAAGCCCTCAAGTTGCTGTCTCGGCCGCTCTACCGACTGAGCCACGCCACAACACAGACAAGACAAATGACCTTTAGGGTGCGTTCACACTCCTAACGTTCAGTCTGGTCAGAGGGAATGGTGTTAAAAGTTCTAGCCAGACTTCTGGAATATTGTGGAGCAACCAAAGCTTTAACAAAGACAAACGTTGCTAACTTTCTTCTAGGCCAGTGATTCTAAAACTGTGTCGTAGTACGTGAGCTCCATCAAATCACTTGATTAAAGTACAGTGTTTTATTTTTCTACATTCAAACACAGTGTTACCGTTCAAACTGTATGTAATGTTACAGTGGCGACTCTCGGTGGTACTTTTTTCAGGTAGTTTGAAAAGCATGTCTTCATAGACGGACATCCCTCTGGTCCGCTGCCCCCAGAAGCCCGGAAGATTCTGTTTTGTTCCGTGAGGATGCAGCATGTCTGTCGTGTACAAACCCCGTTTCCATATGAGTTGAGAAATGGTGTTAGATGTAAATATAAACGGAATACAATGATTTGCAAATCCTTTTCAACCCATATTCAGTTGAATATGCTACAAAGACAACATATTTGATGTTCAAACTCATAAACTTTATTTTTTTGCAAATAATCATTAACTTTAGAATTTGATGCCAGCAACACGTGACAAAGAAGTTGGGAAAGGTGGCAATAAATACTGATAAAGTTGAGGAATGCTCATCAAACACTTATTTGGAACATCCCACAGGTGAACAGGCTAATTGGGAACAGGTGGGTGCCATGATTGGGTATAAAAGTAGATTCCATGAAATGCTCAGTCATTCACAAACAAGGATGGGGCGAGGGTCACCACTTTGTCAACAAATGCCTGAGCAAATTGTTGAACAGTTTAAGAAAAACCTTTCTCAAGCAGCTATTGCAAGGAATTTAGGGATTTCACCATCTACGCTCCGTAATATCATCAAAGGGTTCAGAGAATGTGGAGAAATCACTGCACGTAAGCAGCTAAGCCCGTGACCTTCCATCCCTCAGGCTGTACTGCATCAACAAGCGACATCAGTGTGTAAAGGATATCCCCACATGGGCTCAGGAACACTTCAGAAACCCACTGTCAGTAACTACAGTTGGTCGCTACATCTGTAAGTGCAAGTTAAAACTCTCCTATGCAAGGCAAAAACCTTTTATCAACAACACCCAGAAACGCCGTCGGCTTCGCTGGGCCTGAGCTCATCTAAGATGGACTGATACAAAGTGGAAAAGTGTTCTGTGGTCTGACGAGTCCACATTTCAAATTGTTTTTGGAATCCGTGGACGTCGTGTCCTCCGGACCAAAGAGGAAAAGAACCATCCGGATTGTTATAGGCGCAAAGTTGAAAAGCTAGCATGTGTGATGGTATGGGGGTGTATTAGTGGCCAAGACATGGGTAACTTACACATCTGTGAAGGCACCATTAATGCTGAAAGGTACATACAGCTTTTGGAGCAACATATGCTGCCATCCAAGCAACGTTACCATGGACGCCCCTGCTTATTTCAGCAAGACAATGCCAAGCCACGTGTTACATCAACGTGGCTTCATAGTAAAAGAGTGCGGGTACTAGACTGGCCTGCCTGTAGTCCAGACCTGTCTCCCATTGAAAATGTGAAGCCTAAAATAGCACAATGGAGACCCCCGGACTGTTGAACAACTTAAGCTGTACATCAAGCAAGAATGGGAAAGAATTCCACCTGAGAAGCTTCAAAAATGTGTCTCCTCAGTTCCCAAACGTTTACTGAGTGTTGTTCAAAGGAAAGGCCATGTAACACAGTGGTGAACATGCCCTTTCCCAACTACTTTGGCACGTGTTGCAGCCATGAAATTCTAAGTTAATTATTATTTGCAAAAAAAAAAAAAGTTTATGAGTTTGAACATCAAATATGTTGTCTTTGTAGCATATTCAACTGAATATGGCTTGAAAATGATTTGCAAATCATTGTATTCCGTTTATATTTACATCTAACACAATTTCCCAACTCATATGGAAACGGGGTTTGTACGTGCTGGAGGGTTGGTGTGTGTCTTTCTGGCACGTTCTGTGTTGCATGTTTTATTTGTCATGTGTTCCAATCCATTACGTTTGTGTGGTTGATGCTTGTTTCATCATTTGTGTGCTGGAGGTCGCTCCACAGCAGTGTTACAATGCAGAAATGACAAGTATGTGTTCTACCTCTGTGCTCTCTAAAAGTATATTTTGCAAGCTTTTTATATTGTAAAAAATAACCTACTTCACATTTTGGTTTGGAAAATCAGCCCAATGAAGTTAGGACTTTATGAATATGGTCTTTATGCTGCAGAATGTGTTCTTCTGACCAAAACAGCAGCTTGAACTCTGAACCCATCCATCCATCCATCCATCCATTTTCTACCGCTTATTCCCTTCTGGGTCGCGGGGGGCGCTGGAGCCTATTTCAGCTACAATCGGGCGGAAGGCGGGGTACACCCTGGCCAAGTCGCCACCTCATCACAGAACTCTGAACCAATGTTTGTTTTTTTACTTATGTTTTGAACTAAAGTACCAAACTACTGTGATGACTGTAATGTTAGTTTTTCAACTTATGTTTTGAACTAAAGTACCAAACTACTGTGAACACATCCTAAATGTACATTGATGGCCGACACCTTTCCCCCCTGCAGCTTTTACTTGCAGTTAATTAGTAGCCATCAAGAACGGGAGCGCTGAACTGCAAGCTCCAGGAAAGACAACCTATAACACAACTGCCACACTTCATTTTATGTGAAAGCCTGGGAATATGTGTCAGGAAAGTACTTTATCATTCCTTTGACAGACAAAAATACACGTGTTGCATGCAATTGCATATACTTTATAATGCATTATAATACATTCTAAACATTTTAGTTGAAATTTAAAAACAAACTTAAACATCTGCTAGACTTATGGATTAAAAGCAGGTTATCCATCACGTTGTGCACTGTTAAAACAACAACTGTGTCAGGCTTGTCCCTGACAGTTTGACTGTGTTTTAGTTTTTCCTCTGCGTTTGTCTTAGTTTTCTGTCAGCGCTTTTATTTTGTCTTAATTTCCTGATTGTCTCCCGGAGTGCTGCTTCCCCTCAGCTGTGGCTGATTGGCACCTGGCCACACCTGGTGTCAATCAGCCAGCTGCTATTTAAACCTGCCTTCCCCTCCAGTCAGTGCTGGATCATTGTCATTACTACCTGTCTTAACACTTGTCGTTGTAGCTCTGTCTACTTTTGTTTCACTCTGCTCATGTCCTAGTTCCTTTGTGTCACAGTAAGTGTTTTTGTTTCTTGTCCAAAGTTAGCCTCTGTGCTATTTTAGTTCATAACCAAGTTTGTTATCCACCTTGTGCGCGCCTTTTGTTGTTACCCTTTTGTTTGTTGTTTTGCCTTAGTGTTTAATTAAATCATGTTTTCTCGCACAATGCCTTCCGCCTTCTCTGCATCTTGGGGTTCGGCACCTACAACTCCTGACAAACTGTAGATTTTACTGTAAAAAAACTGATTATTTTTAAAACTGTGGTATTGTTTTTTCCATTTAAAATAATATGCTTTAAAGAAAACTATCAATTCTACAGTAAAATTCTGGCAACTGAGACAGTTTTTATACTGTAAAATCTACAGATTTTTTTTTTAAAGTGTACGTAAAAAATATCTACCAATCAAATGCATGGGCAATGATGTCATATTATTAAACACATGAATATTGATATCAATTCACTGTTACAAGCAGACAGAACTGAAATGAAAAGACTCATGTCAACCAAGCAGATGTGAGCTTGTATTTGCCAGGTTAGTTTGCCATTATTCATTTTCCCTGTTGAGCTTCTTCATGTGTCAGCAAGAAGAGCAGGTAAACCCTCCCTGTTGTTACCCACCTGGGGAAAAGCAGGTAAACCCTCCCTGTTGTTACCCACCTGGGGAAGAGCAGGTAAACCCTCCCTGTTGTTACCCACCTGGGGAAGAGCAGGTAAACCCTCCCTGTTGTTACCCACCTGGGGAAAAGCAGGTAAACCCTCCCTGTTGTTACCCACCTGGGGAAGAGCAGGTAAACCCTCCCTGCTGTTACCCACCTGGGGAAGAGCAGGTAAACCCTCCCTGTTGTTACCCACTTGGAGAAGATCAGGTAAACCCTCCCTGTTGTTACCCACCTGGGGAAGAGCAGGTAAACCCTCCCTGTTGTTACCCACCTGGGGAAGAGCAGGTAAACCCTCCCTGTTGTTACCCACCTGGGGAAGTTGTCCACAGGCGCCCAGTCTTTGGCGTCAGGGAAGCAGAACTGAGGGATGACCTTGAGCTGGTCCTCTGTCTCTCGCATGAACTTGAAGCTCCTTTCAAGCTGGATGGAAAAGAAGTGAAGGTTATGATTACATTTTCTTGTAATGCCAATCTCTTTCTTTTTTTTTCTTTTGATAAGCAGTTTTGCTGGTCGTGCAAATGAGAGGTTAAGGTTAGCTCGGATTTCAAATGTGCAATTTCCTTCTTCTGTCCACACACAAATATCTGCCAGGTGTCACAAACTAGCACATTTGATGTTTTCTTTCAAGAAAAGGTCAAATGAAATGTTTGACTTGTTCAGAGCTCCTTCATGTATTACATTTTGCTTATGTATTTCACACTTTTCCACGCTAACACCATTATATTGTTTACAATATTTTTCTTTGGTTTCTGGATTTTTGTGGACATATATGTGGACACATTTTTTTAAACTTGAACCCCTAAAGAGTAATGCAGGGGTCTGGAACCCATTGATTGATTGAGTACACATTTCATACAATTGACCACTAAATGGTAACACCCCAATAAGTTTTTCCACTTGAAGTCGGGGTCCACGTTCATCAATTCACGGCTCTTTCATGCCTTCACTCTGGCTCCCTTTGGCTTGCCTTTGAAACTAAATGGCTATTTCATTTTCATTGATTTTATTTGACTTAATTAATATAAATGAGTGATCTCATAACATATTTGAATATTTTGCTGATCAAAACGTAGGTCACAGCCCCTCGGTGTCGTCTCTTGCTGCCAAGCAATTGTATTGTTTTTAGCGGTCAATAAGCTAGCAATGGACAGATCGCTTCATAATAAAATATAAACTGTCATTTGTTTTCCTTATTTTAGTTGAAGCAAATATGCCACAGCTGCATGCCTTCAGAATATTGGAGTGAGTTGTTTTTTTTAAAAAAGGACCAGGACCAGAAGGACTAAAGGGTATTTTCAAAGTTCAAAATAATTTGGTGTTTTGCTTCGTTGAACCCAGAAAACAAATATGAGTCGTTTTCTGTCCAGTGTTTGATTTCATGAAGGCTTTAGTATAAGTGTGATGAAACTATGAGTGGTGTTATCATCGTTTTAGGGATCAGGTTTAGGTTTTATTTGGTGGGAAATGGGCTATAAAGGCTCTTTGTATCCTGAAGGTTGCCGACCCCTTTTGTAGCCTATTAACAGATCATTTTTATCAAATATTATTTTAGTATTTTAGGTTTATCTTTTTTTTAATAATATAACTAAATAATTAAAATAAAATGTAAATGTTATTATAAAATTACACTTGCATTACTTTTAAAATTTAATTTAAATTATATATAAATATATATACCGGTACATTTAAATTATATTATAAAATAATGTAAGTGTAATTTTATAATACATATATAAAATGCAATCCAGTTTTCAATAACATATCATAATTAAATAAATAAAATACAGCATACAGTATTTCTCCATCATAAAATGGTAAATGCATTATACTTGTATTGCACTTTCCGAGGTACTCAGAGCACTTGAACATTATTTCCACATGATGGCGGGAGCTGCCATGCAAGGCGCTAACCACCACCCATCAAGTGTTTTGCCCAAGGACACAACGGACGGGACTCGGATGGCAGAAGCCGGGATCCAACCTGCAACCCTCAAGTTGCTGGCACGGCCGCTCTACCATCCAAGCCACGCCGTCTCCCTATACAATGTTTCTATTTATAATTATTAGTTATTTATTTTCAGGCAACAATAGTGCTTTTCATCCATCCATCCATTTTCTTCCGCTTATTCGAGGTGGTGACTTGTCCAGGGTGTACCCCGCCTTCCGCCCGATTGCAGCTGAGCTAGGCTCCAGCACCCCCCGCGACCCCAAAAGGGATAAGCGGTTGAAAATGGATGGGTGGATATTCGAGGATGGGTTGCGGGGGCAGCAGCCTAAGCAAAGAAGCCAAGACTTCCCTCTTCCCAGCCACTTTATCCAGCTCTTCCTTAGGGATCTTGAGGAGTTCCTGGGCCAGCCGGGACGTGCCCTGGGTCTACCTGTTGGACGTGCCCTAAACACCTCCCCAGGGAG
Organism: Nerophis lumbriciformis; assembly: GCF_033978685.3. Classification (NCBI taxonomy): domain Eukaryota; kingdom Metazoa; phylum Chordata; class Actinopteri; order Syngnathiformes; family Syngnathidae; genus Nerophis; species Nerophis lumbriciformis. The sequence goes on from NC_084557.2 coordinate 54,692,286, forward strand.
GCACCCGGGGGGCGACCTGACCAGATGCCCGAACCACCTCATTTGGCTCCACTTGAAGTGAAGAAGCAGCAGTTCTACTCTGAGCCTCTCCCGAAAGACCCAGCTCCTCACCCTATCTCTGAAACTCATCTCTGCAACTTGCATTGGCGACCTTGTCCTTTCGGTTGTTACCCAAAGCTTGTGACCATAGGTGAGGATGGGAATGTAGGTTGACCGTCAATTGAGAGCTTTGCCTTCCGGCTCAGCTCCTTCTTTACCATCACTGCAGACGCCGCACTGAACCGCTTGTTGATCTCTTCCCTCACTTGTGAACAAAACTCCGAGGTACTTGAACTCCTTGCCTTGGGGGAAGATCTCTCCCCAACACGGAGATGGCACTCCACCCTTTACGGGCGATAACCATGGACTCGAACTTGGAGGTGCTGATTCTCATCCCAGTCGCTTCACACTCGGCTGCGAACAGATCCAGTGAGAGCTGAAGATCCTGGCCAGATGAAGCCGTCAGGACCACATCATCTGCAAAAAGCAGAGACCTAATCCTGCAGCCACCAAACCAGATCCCCTCAACGCCTTGACTGCGTCTAGAATTCTGTCTACAAAAGTTATGAACAGAATCGGTGACAAAGGGCAGCCTTGGCGGAGTCCAACCCTCACTGGAAACGGATCCGACTTACTCATCTGATCATGCAGGGAGCGGACCACAATAACCAGACGGTTCGATACCCCATACTCTCTGAGCACTGCCCACAAGACTTCCCGAGGGACATGGTCGAAGGCCTTCTCCAAGTCCACAAAGCACATGTAGACTGGTTGGGCAAACTCCCATGCACCCTCCAGGACCCTGCCGTGAGTATAGAGCTGGTCCACAGTTCCACGACCAGGACGAAAACCACACTGTTCCTCCTGAATGCGAAGTTCCACTATCTGGCGTAGCCTCCTCTCCAGTACACCTGAATAGACCTTACCGGGAAGGCTGAGGAGTGTGATCCCACGATAGTTAGAACACACCCTCTGGTTCCCCTTTTTAAAGAGAGGAACCACCACCCTGGTCTGCCAATCCAGAGGCACTGCCCCCGATGTCCACGAAATGCTGCAGAGTCTTGTCAACCAAGACAGCCCCACAGTATCCAGAACCTTAAGGAACTCTAGGCGGATATCATCCACCTCCGAGGGGCTTCTTAACTACCTCGGCAACTTCAGCCCCAGATATAGGAGAGTCCACCACAGATTCCCCAGGCACTGCTTCCTCATAAGAAGACGTGTAGGTGGGATTGTTGAGGTCTTTGAAGTATTCCCTCCACTGATCCACAAGGTCCTGAGTGGAGGTCAGCAGCACACCATCCTCACCATACACGGTGTTGACAGTGCACTGCTTCCCCCTCCTGAGGTGGCTGATGGTCCGGTAGTCGTTTTCCATGGCTTTCGCCAAACTCCTCCCATGTCCTAGTTTTTGCCTGTGCGACCGCCAATAGTGATTTTGTGTTTAGTTATTTTCAGCCAATCATACTGTCCATCATTTACCTTGAGAGGGAACTGCTGCGTGACTTCCGGCAGGTATGGAACTCCAGCTTTGGTCTTGTGAAGGGCCACCACGATGAAATACTCAAAGAGTTTTCTCTCCTGCAACTCCATCAGATCTCTCTCCAAAGTCCGGCATCTCCCCGTCTGCCTCAGCATGGACTGGACCGACACTAGCATTTGGCTATGAGCTAAAGGAAAGCAAAAAAACACACACTTGATACAAAAATTGTCCATGTTTTGTTTACATTTGTCAATTAGGTGCCGCTCACCTTTTAGTTTCTCCTCTGTGTCGCTTTCGGACTCGCTGTTCTCATCTGTGACTGCAATACATCAAAACATGAGATGACTTTCTACAGAATATCTCAATTGGATGTCAAAAAGTTCATCCCTCACCTCTCCCTGAGCTTGACTCGGTGGACTGAGACACCTTCTTCATGCACTTTTTGCCTCTTCGAGCCTCAAAGACGCCATTGATCTTCAACACCATCTGGATCAATGAAAGAAGGACAACTTTAAGATACTTTAAGGTCTCTAAAGTACTTTTAAATTACTTTTCAACAGTAACGGTGGAAAAAACAAGCTTTGCTACACATCTGAAAATAAAGCCCAGAGTTCTGCCAGCCATCCATCAGTCATCTACAGACAGGGTAGGTGACTGATGGTTAGGGTCAGGATTGGGGTTGGGGTTTCAGGTTAGGGTTAACCTTAACCTAACCCTCTAGCCCTTTAACCCAAACCCAAACCTAACCCTCTAGCCCTTTAACCCTAACCCCCTAACCCAAACCCAAACCTAACCCTCTAAGTTTCAGTGAATAGACCAGTCCTTCTTAAATAGTGACCAAGCATATGTAGCGCTTGCCTTCACTGTGACTACGTTGGAGATGAAGAAAGACTGGTGTTTTTCATGTTAATACTATGCAGAGGTGTACTTACAACAATTTTATAGGCAAATGATACTATTTATAGTTTGAGTGGAGAGTTTGGGTGGCAACAGAAGAAATATTGGAATGGGCCAACTTAGCACGATGTTGCTGTTAAAAGGTTGAAGTTAAAGTTAAAGTAGCAATGATTGTCACACACACACCAGGTGTGGTGAAATGTATCCTCTGCATTTGACCCATCACCCTTGTTCACCTCCTGGGAGGTGAGGGGAGCAGTGGGCAGCAGCGGTGGCCGCACCCGGGAATCATTTTTGGTGATTTAACCCCCAATTCCAAGCCTTGATGCAGGGAGGTAATGGCTCCCATTTTTATAGTCTTTGGTATGACTCGGCCGGGGTTTGAACTCACAACCTACCCATCTCAGGGCGGACACTCTAACCACTAGGCCACTGAAAAGGTGGCAGTAATGCTAGCACTTTAGCTCAGGTAGCTATGCTTCAATCTGCTGCCTTGAGTCATACCTTTGGGATTTTCTTCCGCCGCCGGTTGTACGGGTCCCCAGAGAGACAGGGTGTGTCATCGGGGCTGCTGGGCGTGGATGGAGGACTGATGCGAGACGGCGAGGACACGCCGGCCTCCCTGTTGGTTTTCCTTAATTCCAGGACTTTGAAGCTCCGTCGCTCTGAGTTTTGTCTGAAGAAGCCTGGCTTGGTGCAGAACTTTTGGGACAATGAGCGCATTAGAGAGGGATGTGTTGTGAATGTACACAGGCCAACGTTGCACCTTAGGTGGAGTGTCAGGGATTGGTGAAGAGGAGACACATTTGCTACCCAGGCAACTTCTCTCCAGCTCTATGTCTTCGTAAGGATTCTCCTTGCCAGGAGGATCTTCAAAAAAAGCAGAAACACCTAGATTACCAAATAGTCTTTTATAGGATCACAAAAAGTTCCATTATCAGTCAGAAAATTCCTAATCCAGATGTGCAAAGAGCTAGCAGACAGAGCGGCGTGCTGACTCAGCTCAATGTGGCAACGCTGAGCATCAAACTTTCATGCCAAAGACTATTTTCCTTCTTCTTCTCATTGCGCCTCATATTTTAATGACAACCACACATCAAACACCAACATGTGAGTTATGACTTATTTTTTAACCCATTATAATATTAGACTTTTGTTTACGTAAGAAGAAGTTTCAAAGGAGCAAGATTAGTGCATGTGCCTCACAGTACCAAGGTCCTGAGTAGTCCTCAATTCAATCCCGGGCTCGGGATCTTTCTGTGTGGAGTTTGCATGTTCTCCCCGTGACTGCGTGGGTTCCCTCCACCTCCAAAGACATGCACCTGGGGATAGGCCCCTCCCACCTCCAAAGACATGCACCTGGGGATAGGCCCCTCCCACCTCCAAAGACATGCACCTGGGAATAGGCTCCTCCCACCTCCAAAGACATGCACCTAGGGATAGGCTCCTCCCACCTCCAAAGACATGCACCTGGGGATAGGCCCCTCCCACCTCCAAAGACATGCACCTGGGGATAGGCCCCTCCCACCTCCAAAGACATGCACCTGGGGATAGGCCCCTCCCACCTCCAAAGACATGCACCTGGGGATAGGCTGATTGTCAACACTAAATGGTCCCTAGTGTGTGAATGTTGTCTATCTGTGTTGGCCCTGTGATGAGGTGGCGACTTGTCCAGGGTGTACCCAGCCTTCTGCCCGAATGCAGCGGAGATAGGCTCCCGCGACCCCAAAAGGGACAAGCGGTAGAAAATGGATGGATGGAAGATGAGAGACATGAAATGATGTGTCAGTGATGTCATGCAAGAAGCTTTAAAGTGCTGTGATGTCATCCCTACAATCTTCCTGCTGGGAAATGTCACACATCATCCTTTCATTACTTTGCATTCGCAAGCCATTCCTGTAAGGGTTGCACTTTCAGTGCTGCTTGCATCTCGTCTTGGAGCTCTTATATCTAGTCTTGTACTTATATCTAGTCGTGTTTCTCTTATATCTAGTCTTGTATCTCTTATATCTAGTCTTGTACTTCTTATATCTAGTCTTGTATCTCTTATATCTAGTCTTGTACCTCTTATATCTAGTCTTGTATCTTTATATCTAGTCTTGTACTTCTTATATCTAGTCTTGTACTTCTTATATCTAGTCTTGTATCTCTTATATCTAGTCTTGTACCTCTTATATCTAGTCTTGTATCTTTATATCTAGTCTTGTACCTCTTATATCTAGTCTTGTATCTCTTATATCTAGTTTTGTACTTCTTATATCTAGTCTTGTATCTCTTATATCTAGTCTTGGAGCTCTTATATCTAGTCTTGTATCTCTTATATCTAGTCTTGTACTTCTTATATCTAGTCTTGTACTTATATCTAGTCTTGTACCTCTTATATCTAGTCTTGTATCTCTTATATCTAGTCTTGTATCTCTTATATCTAGTCTTGTACCTCTTAAATCTAGTCTTGGATCTCTTATATCTAGTCTTGGATCTCTTATATATAGTCTTGTACCTCTTATAACTAGTCTTATATCTCTTATATCTAGTCTTATATCTCTTATATCTAGTCTTATATCTCTTATATCTAGTCTTGGATCTCATATATAGTCTTGTATCTCTTATATCTAGTATTATATCTCTTATATCTAGTCGTGTATCTCTTATATCTAGTCTTGTACCTCTTATATCTAGTTTTGTACCTCGTATATCTAGTCTTTGATCTCTTATTTCTAGTCTTGGATCTCATATATAGTCTTGGATCTCTTATATATAGTCTTGTATCTCTATATCTAGTCTTATATCTCTTATATCTAGTCTTGTATCTCTTATATCTAGTCTTGGAGCTCTTATATCTAGTCTTGTACCTCTTATATCTAGTTTTGTACCTCTTATATATAGTCTTTGATCTCTTATTTCTAGTCTTGGATCTCTTATATATAGTCTTGGATCTCGTATATCTAGTCCTGTACCTCTTATATCTAGTCTTGTATCTTTTATATCTAGTCTTGTACCTCTTATATCTAGTCTTGGATCTCTTATATCTAGTCGTGTACCTCTTATATCTAGTCTTGGATCTCTTATATCTAGTCGTGTACCTCTTATATCTAGTCTTGTACCTCTTATATCTAGTCGTGTACCTCTTATATCTAGTCTTTGATCTCTTATATTTAGTCTTGTATCTCGTATATCTAGTCCTGTACCTCTTATATCTAGTCTTGTATCTCGTATATCTAGTCCTGTACCTCTTATATCTAGTCTTGTACCTCTTATATCTAGTCTTTGATCTCTTATATTTAGTCTTGTATCTCGTATATCTAGTCCTATACCTCTTATATCTAGTCTTGTATCTCGTATATCTAGTCCTATACCTCTTATATCTAGTCTTGTATCTCTTATCGAGTCATACCAAAGACTATAAAAATGGGAGCCATTACCTCCCTGCTTGGCACTCAGCATCAAGGGTTGGAATTGAGGGTTAAATCGGCAAAAATGATTCCCGGGCGCAGCCACTGCTGCTGCCCACTGCTCCCCTCACCTCCCAGGGGGTGATCAAGGGTGATGGGTCAAATGCAGAGAATCATTTTGCCACACCGAGTGTGTGTGTGACAATCATTGGTACTTTAACTTTAACTTTTATATCTAGTCTTGTATCTCTTATATCTAGTCTTGGGTCTCTTATATCTAGTCTTGTATCTCTTATATCTAGTCTTGTATCTCTTATATCTAGTCTTGTAGCTCTGAAATCTAGTCTTAGATCTCTTATATCTAGTCTTGTATCTCTTGTATCTATTCTTGTACCTTTTATATATAGTCTTGTAGCTCTGAAATCTAGTCTTGAATCTCTTATATCTAGTCTTGGATCTTTTATATCTAGTCTTGTATCTCTTATATGTAGTCTTGTAGCTCTGAAATCTAGTCTTGTATCTCTTATATCTATCAGGAGCAGAGCAGTGGAAGTAGTCTGTGGAGTGTCAAGCAGGTCAGGACAACAAAGGTTGAAGCCAGACAACTTCTTGTTTGTTGCAGATTCTTCACCTTTAATCCAAAACAGGGGTGTCCAAAGCGAGGCCCGGGGGCCATTTGTGGCCCGCAGCTAATGTTTTTAATGGCGGCACATTCTAAAATGATATTAAAAAAAGAAAAAAAACAATAACAAGCGGAATAAAAGAGCAAAGAGGTGAAATGTAACGAGTAAAAGTTGCAATATTGACTCTAATAACACAAAGCTGCCATGCAGGCTGTTAAAATAAAAAAAATTGACATTGCTTAGAATATAATAATGAATCAAAGTCAATATTGTTATGAATGATTGACCTATTCAAGGTTATGTCCCAGCAGCAATTCCACTTTGAAATGTTTTGGGGGGAACTATTGCAAATTTAGTGTTTGCTAAAAATAACAAAGTTTTGACAAAAAGGGCATAAAACAAACAAACAAACAAAACATTAAAAAAAAAAGTAATAATCAACGGATCTAGAGACTAAAAATGTATGAGTTATTTCTAGCACTTTTATGAGTTGGGCCCTTCGGGATCCCCAAGAATTTTAGTGGGACTTTTCTTTTGCAAACTGTTATTGTTCAAAACATAATAATGAATTAAAATCAATGATGTTATGAATTATTGACCTATTTAAAGCTCCAATTACTTCACATCAAATATTCCACTTTGACTTTTTGGGGGGGGGGGAAATATTGCATATTTTGTGTGTTTGCCATAAAAAACAGGGTTTTGACAAAAAGGGCATAGAAAAAACAACAACAAAAAACAACAACTTTATATCGATAGACTGGAAGTACATATACAGTATATATATATATATATATATATATATATATATATATATATATTGACATCTAACCTCCAAAGAATGTCTCATTCCACTAGTAGACTTTATTCACTGTGGGAACCACACAGAAATATTGTAGAATGTTTTGATAAAGAGGCTAAAACTAATGTATGTCAACATATGCTAAGCACCATAGCTTTGTGGTACATGTGATCATCTATGAATAATATATCTTACTATACTTTATTAATAATGAATTCATTTTTAGAATACTTTAAGCCAATAGCCAGCAGAAGAGCAGTCCTGAACGGCCCCCAGACTGCATTTTGCACACCCGTGCTCAGTCAAGTGTTTTTGTCTTTGCACCAGGAATGTTCTGATGACACTTGCTTCTCTTCCCCGACTGGAAACACTGACACTCTACACCACATGTACAACCTTTCAACAGATCTACACTTGACTTCATCAGCACACATCTGCACCTTGCATAAACTCCAGTGATGGAAGCAAGTACGCTCAGAAGACTGCAGACGTGTTTGAAGTGGACAAACAGGAGAAATGGAGCACTGTGTTTACCTTTGTTAGATTGCAGGCTACTTCCTGGTTCATCGTTAAGGAAGGAGTTTTGGCGTCACCCTGCCTAAAGCTCATTTCAAGAGGTAGTAATGGTTAGTTAGTAGTTCTATTAATATATTTAGTGTGAAGCCACATCCTACTGAGAGGGGATGTTTCAATCATTATTAGTGAGCAATAATATCTTTAAGTCCCAAAGGAGGACATCCATTTTTAGGGATTTATTGTTCTCAGTGTCGACTAAAATGAGTGGAAAAATGAGGGGTTCCCTCAATCATCAGGAGATCATCTCCTGATGATTGAGGGAACCCCTCATGAAACAGGCCTGTAGAGATGAAGTAGTCTTGTGATTGTTTCCCACACATACATATGTATATATATATATATATATATATATATATACACACTTGGTTACTTTGCATGCAGTCGGCTTTCGGCCCCCGTCCAAATTCTTTTAAGCCCAATGCGGCCCCCCAGTCAAAAAGTGTGGAGCCCTGCACTAGAGGCATCTACAGAGATGCATACATATACTGTACATCCCATCGTCATGATTTTAAAAAATGATAATGGTTGAGGGAGCCTCAGAAAGAGCACAGCAGTTTAAGCGTTTGAAGGACATTAAAACTGGAAAACATTAGCGGCGTCACACAAATATAACTACCGTACATTTCATTGTAATAATTGCATGAAGACGTATTAAAGCCATTATGTGTCAGTACAATTCCCCCTGCTGGCAATCCCACTATGATATGAACAAGCTCCAGGTGGGGTTGGTATAAGCGCAGACAATAAGGCAGGAATGTAGGTCAGGTCTTGGCATGATGTCATTTTAATAAACGTGCATGGCTCCAAATGAAAAGCAAACACTTCTTCACCCCCTCTGAGACACACACAATCAACTGGGAAATGCACTTCATACTAACTTGTTTACCTATTATGTCCTCGTAGACGTTCTCTTCCGATAAAGTGCGTGTCAGGCCCAGGCGGGACTGAGCGTACCAGTCCACCCTGCAGCCTTCTGCAGACGACTGGAGGAGGTCCTCAAACTCGTAGGACTTCCTAGAGGGGACACATCAAAACATTGTTCAACTTTCGAAAATAAAGAAAAACATTGCTGCCAAAATAGCTATGTTTAAAGGCAAAATGAATGGATTAAATGTTCAAGTTTAAAGCTGAGCAGAAACTATATTCTACAGAACATTCTGCCATACATTAAAGTAGTGTTTCTTAACCACAGGGCCGCCAAAATATATCTGTTTCTCAGCTGTGGTCCGTATGGGCCGCACCGGTACTTAGTTGTAATACACTTTTCCACCACATGTGGAACAAAGTTTGGGTCTAATGTCAAAGAGAAGTTTCTCATGCGCAAAAATGATGACCAAAGTGGTGAAGCTGTATTTTCATTTGCACTTTAATTGTATTGACAGTTTAGTTAAGAAACCTATTCATTATTCATTTAGTTGATCTATTTTAGTACAAGAAAATGGATTGATGGATAATTGAATGTACATTTATTTTTCATCGGTTATTTATGAGTCCCTTCTTTTGCGGTATAATTGATTAGTATTTACTAATTCCAAAAATATAAGTTACTCATCAGTTTGACCTAAGGTTTATATGTTAAATAAATAATCATCTTTGTGATCAACACATGGTTTCCTATCATTTGAAAAGATTGCAAACTGTAAGTAGGTTAGCTGTAATTATTGAATACAATTCAAATCAAGAGTGTTAATATTTGTGTGGGCCCCAGGCCCCTCTGTACTGGGAAACCTGGTCCCGAGGTCAAAAAGGTTAAGAACCTCTGTGCTAAAGTGTATTGTCTATCATGCAAAAGTGCAATATATTTATCTGTACAGTAATCTATTTATTTATATCTGCACCTTATTGCTCTTTTATCCTGCACTACCATGAGCTAATGCAACGAAATTCTGTTCTTATCTGTACTGTAAAGTTCAAATTTGAATGACAATAAAAGAAGTCTAAGTCTAAGTCTATCTAGATTATTTACTGTAATAAAATTGTTTGCGTTGAGTTTATTCCACAACATAAGATCAGGAACTGAATTGGGTCGTGGGTCAATTTTCATGGAGTCACCAATAGTCAGTGAATGTCCTCTGTGTTCTTTATCTGTAATTATAAATGTATAGGAGATGTTATGACAACACATGATATACAAGTTGGGGTCCCCAAAAAGGAACCACATTTCTAAGTTGGGTCCTGAAAAAGTTTGTTCCCAAACAAAGACAAAGTTGACTACGCACACTTGAAGAAAGCGTGGCCTCTGGATGTGGAATGTTAGCCATCCTAGCCAAGCTCCTGACTGACAAGAATCCAGGCCAGCGGGGGCGCCAACAATAGACGCACGTTAATACTGTGAAGTCTCCAATCAGAGTCGACATTTCTTCTTCTGCAAGTCAGTCCTAGCTCACAAATGTGCGATGAATAAAGTTTTGAAGGGGGGCCTCATTGACGTAGCCCACAAAGCTACATCTTCCTCCAGTGAAGCTTTGGAAGAGGGAATGAGTTATGTGTACATTCCTCACATCCAAGCAGTGAGCTAATTCTCTTGGCTAAAAACAGAATGATGTCACACTTGTGATTGATTTACAGCAGATGTTGTTGGTTGGTGTTACAGTTAAGTCTTGCACAGGTTAACTCTTCAGTCAATTAGAGATGAACACAATAAGGAACACAGTGAAAAAGGACAAATGCAGAATTGTTTCACCTGTTATTGCTGTCGTGGGACTTGTCCTTCCACACTCTCCTGCAAACTCCAGGCGGTGGGCAGGTGGGTAGAGGTGGAGGTGGAATGGAAGGCAGAGGAGGCAGAGTCCTCTTCCCCTTACGAGATCCGGGGGCTGAGATTGGGGTGGAAGGCGGTGTGTGGTGCTGGAAGGTTCTCTGAGGTTTTGGCAAAGGGTTGATAGAAGGAGCCCCCGGTTCACTGTACACGTTCTCCTGATCCCCGTCTCTTTTCCGCCTGGACCCGAAAGTCCCAAAAATGGGTTCGTTGAGCCTCTTTTCTGATTCTTCCAGCTCCTCTTTTGATGGTGGGCAAAAGTAATTCCCTGGAAAAGCCAGCGATGGTCCGTCAGGAACTTGTTTTGTTGCTTTTTCTAGCTTCTTAACATGAGTTAAAACTGATTTCTTGTCTTGGGGCTGTTCTGTTGCCTTAGCAGCCCCCAGTCCTCTCTCTAGAATCACTTCTTTGTCCTTGTTTGTTAGGCCTTCTGGAGATTTAGTCCTCAGGTCCACAAGCTTGCCAACATTCTCCTTTCCTGAGTCCTGCCTTTCCCAGCTAACAAACCTCTTGCTGTCGGTCCGTTGGACCGCCGGAGATTTCAGTTCCTTTTTTCTCACCGACTCAATTTCCTTATGTGTTGTGCTTAGTGGACAAGTGTCCGTGGAAATGGTCTCCTTCTTGCCCTCCCATTGGGATATCTTATCACGGATACTTGCTGCCTTGACTCCTGCCTGGCTTTTATTCAGCCTACCGCACTGTCCATTCTCTATGTTAGGAGTTCTTGTGTCATTTGTAGCGGAGGAAGTTCTCCTGTGAGTCAGCATATTGCCAGTAGGATCTGGGCTGCCCCTCAGGCTTATGAGTAGGGAGATGGGACAATTGGTGGGCACAGCGGTCTGCCTTTTGTCTCTGGCCCCCGGTAACCCGCACCGCTGGGGCACCACAGACAACGGAGCCTCCCCAACCTTCAAGCCACAGCACCGGAGCCTGCATGAGAAACACAAACGTAACGTAAATGCTTAACCTATATGTTTACCACAGCTGTTAAACCAGCGCTAATTAAGGCGCTCACGGACTTGAACGTACTGTGGGCGGACGTACTCCGCAGTCATCAGGCCTTGTGGAGTTTCCACGATTCACTACATTTCCCACAATCACTGAATGCACGTTTGTATTTAACGGAAGTGGAGCTGCTCTACTTGCTCACTTTGCAAAGCAGCCAACGAAAGAGACGTACGTGCGGACATTGAATGAATGGAGACGAGGAAGAGGAGTATTCCCAGCGAGTGGTACTCGCCACCAAAATGTTGCAGCCAGTTTGAGCAGGCACATCAACGAGTCTCAGAGGTGAGTCCTGGAAAACTGATTTCAATTTAATGATATGCTTTGGTGGCAAAATGCAGATCTGTGTCACATCGTTTATTGTTTATTGAATGGATCCCCATTAGCTGACGCCAAGGCGACTGCTAGTCTTCCTGGGGTCCATATAGGAGCATACAAAATAAAAATACAAAGAATACATGCATTACCAAACATTATACAAAGGAAAAACACAACATAAGATAAAAAAGCTAGTTAATGTAATGTGGGTGGATGTGAAAACTACTTGCCAAGCAGTGTTTTGTAGGGAGGAGAGTACGTGCTGTCACTATAGTCTGTTTCAAATATGTAGACAGTATGTTTGGGTCTTTTAGAGCACTTATTTGCTTTTGTACTGTGAGGTTCATTTTTGGCTCATGTTGATATCTGAAGTATTTCCCAAGTGAAAATACATAACATTTGAACCTGCTCCAAATACAACTCACCAGAAATCCAAAGAGCTTCATTAGGTCTTCAAAAAAATGATGCCATTTGTTCTTCTTCTGCGTGTTTCTTTCCCTACCTGACGGAAATCAAGTCCATACCTTCCTCCGAGGAAGGCAAGAGTTGTAGCCGTCAGGTAGGGAAAGAAAGACGCAGAAGAAGAACAAATGGCACAAGTCATCAGAGACACCAGCGGTGACACAACCGGCGACTAAAGGTTGGCCTTCACTAAAACACGTGCAAACTTGATATCACTTGCAAACATGATCTACTAAACTTGTGCGCAGAACATTGCGTCTCTTAAAGGGGAAATGTTTTTTTTTTTAATTATAGTTCAGAATCATTATGACGACGGATGGCATTTTTTTTTATGCATTCTAAATATTAAATATTCATAAATAAAAGTCCGCCTAAAGTGCAGCCAATGGGAGCTCCACTATTCCGCACTTAAAATCTGATAAATACAAAATTCAAAATCATGACTTGAATATTGATCAAGTATTACTGATATTGTTATTATAAGCCCTAACGCAGACAAACTATTTAGGGCGGCGACATGATTAATCCTACCTCTTGTCCTTTACATAGCAGTTGCTAACCCTTTTGTTCACTTCCTGTTCTCAATGTATTCACAATATACTCCATAAGTACATCATCCAGTGGTCTAACGTTTCCTCGCTTCCTTGCTCCTTTGGAAGTTTATTGAAGATCATAAATCATGCATCTCAGCTGGAAGTAGATCGCTGAGCACGTGGGTACACTTTGACAGACATTTATGACCCGAAAAATGGCAAGAATGACACGAAAAGACGCAATTTAGAATGCATTAAAAAAATACCACACATTCATAATATTGTGACTGATAGGCGTAATTTAAAAAAAAAAGGCTAGGGGCCCAATTATTCAATTGTGTTTTAATGCTGAATTACTAATCCTACTCTTGTTGTTAGTAGTATTTAATAATTATATTAAATCTACTTACAGTTTAACAGGATACATCTTGTCAATGTGTTAATCAAAAACATTATTATCAAGGCTTAGGTTGGGCTGATTACAAAAAAATACGAATCAAATATTACTGCAAAATATTGGACTCAAAGATAAAACATTTACACACACTTACGCGATGTCAAAATATATCCATTTTAACTCCGTTGATAATAAATCATAATAATATATATCCATCTATGCATTCTCTCTTGCTTGTCCCTCTTGGGGTGTTTCCTAAATAAATAGTCAATCAAATTAAAGTGCAAACAAATATACACTTTAGTCATAATTTCTGCGCTTAAACTTCTGTATGACTTTAGCTCTAGACTTCTTCGGTTTGTTTGATATTGTCATTGTTGCCATATAAGTGGTGGAAAAGTGTATTACAACTGAGTACTGACCACAGCTGAGAAACAGATATTTTTTTGGCAGCATTCTAGGGGGCGCTAGCAGCCCAACAATGGGCCACAACCCTGTGGTTAAGAGGTTATCTTATGTGGTTAAGAACCACTGGTCTACATAACATGTAATGCTGGTTCTTTTGTCAAAATGTTGCATGGAGTATGTTTTACAGACCATCTTCAAAGCGCTTTCTGACTGTCTCCGGATGCGCCCTTCTTATTTATGCCTCAGCCATGTTGTAGTTGTTAGCGTTTCCATATTAAGTCTGCTGACTGATATAAGTTAGAACTGTACGCTACTTTGTATTAGAAAGGGCAACAGCAGCGAGTGAATGTGCATGTATGAGCCAGTGATGTATCATGTTGTATGCATGCACGTGTGATGTATCATGTTGTATGCATGCATGTGTGATGTATCATGTTGTATGCATGCATGTGTGATGTATCATGTTGTATGCATGCATGTGTGATGTATCATGTTGTATGCATGCATGTGTGATGTATCATGTTTTAATTGTATGCATATTCCAAATAAACTCAAACTCAACTCAAAAACTAAAGTTGTGTTTTTGTTTCATCAGTCAAATGCCATTTAAATCCAAACAAATTAGCTTGATCTTTTTGGGGTGACCAAGAATTGTAGCTTAAAAAAGGCTAGAGTTGCCATGCTAGACACAAGGCACAAGGCTAGACACAAGGCTAGACACAAGGCTAGAGTTGCCAGGCTAGACACTACATGGCAGACTAAGAAGTGTCAAAATGCCATTCTTAAAGAGGACTTAACAAACAGAGGTAATGTGGCCCTGATGACGTTGGGGGTTATACAACTTTTCATGGTATGGAGAGGAAATCTCAAGAAAAAATAGTGATTGAAGTCTCTGTTATGAAGAAAATGATCTGTTTAAATGCCTGACGAGAACATGGAACCAAATAATCCTCTTCCAAATTTGGCTTTATTAGTTTGGCTCTGCCTTTTTCTTTCCTTTGCCAAGTTCTCTCTCTCTCTCTCCCCTCATGTCTCTCAGTCCAAAAACGTTTCCAATAAGGATGAAGCAACTGAGGGGAAAAAAGTAGGTCAAATAGAAAATCCAAGGTTGGGGGTGGGCGAAGGTGAGTTTGTTTACGATTAAGCGAGAGACTCAAGTGGTAGATATTGAAGAGGGCAATATGGACGACTTGTCATGAGGGGATTGTGATGAGGGTCAGTGAGGGCGAAAGGAGGGGAGAACACAAAGAATCTCTGGCCATGCAGCTGAGCTAACACTCAAACTAAAATGTTGGATTTTTTTGGAATGGAAACCTAAGGAGTAAAATATGCAACTTTGGCAGAATGATAGACAATCTAATCCTTCTAGCAGACATCTCTACAAACCTAAATGCATTCAATACAAGACAAATAGCACTAATGAGAGAGGTCAGAGATGTATTAAACGCAGGCAGAAGGTGAGAGACAATAACAGCAACCAGATGGCAGATGTCTGTAGCCATGGTGTTGTTATCCTACACACCCTCATGGACTTAACTGAAGATCTTCAGGTAAAAGATGACATCAGTGCGATCAAGTTCATTTAAAATCATTTGAGCAGGTGTCATCCTCAGATGGCACTCTCATGATTCATTAAGATGATCGGGTGTTTGCGAGACCTACCCGTTGACTGATTGGTAGATACAGTTGTCAGTGTTTGTACAGAGCAGCAGCGCCCTCCCACCAGTCATTGTGCTAGCAGCTGGCATCCTACAGGATCAGACAAAAGGGGAAAACAGTTGATGAACGTAATGCCACAAGTAATGATTCCATGAATTGCATGTGAATCTTTTACAGGTCTTAAAGTCAATCTTCTACTGGCCAAACATACAGAACAAACCTATGGCTCTACAAAATAAGCTCATGTTTTCCAAGAATCTGCAAATCTCCTCTGTTCTTTATTAAGCTGTACGGTATGCACTGCCAAGACAAGTGCGAGGGGAGAGTATCTCGCCAGTTTGAAATTGTTACTTGCTCCATTTGTCAGAGCGTAATGAAACCAGAGCCTCTTGCGAGACAGAGTGGTAAGATCTTCCACATGGATCATCAAATTCGAGGCCACGCTGTGCAGTCATCAACCACTTTGGAGTAGGGTGAGCATGGAGCAGAAGGTTCTGTCAGGCTTTTGTAAGTAAAGGAGAAGAGGTCAGGCCAAAGTCCTGCTCATTGGCTTGAAGCCATCCGTTTGTTTTGAGAAAGACTACATTCTTTGTTCACTGCGTGCATGCTCATATACAAACTCTTTGCATGAGAAACTTTAGACAGGATTCATGGGCTTTTACAAACATTTCCTGTATCGCCCAAATCTGAAATCTTTAACGCAGACTAATGGATACTCCAGTCGTAATAGGGCTCTCTGGTGGGGCCAATTAAAAAATGAACACACAATTATGCATTTAGTCTTAGCGTTCACACTGGAATCAGACTGAAATCTCATGTCAATGATGTGTATTTATTATAAACAAAAATAGTTGTTTGTTGTAAGTATTTTCCCTGAAATACGCATTGCGGCTATAAAGTGTTTTTCAAACAAGCTAATCGATAGATTACGGCATATCGGCCGTAATCTACAACCATACTGTGCATTAGTACAATTGGAAATCTAAGATAAACTAAATATCCCAATTACATTTTTTTTTGACTGAAATACCTTTTTTGTTACCGAACATTTTTAGCTTAGCTCAACTTGTTCTGATTATATTGCTTATTTTCAGCACAAACATTACTTTTCAGAAGCAAAGGAAAGTTACTGGTAACAAAAAGAGTCTTTTTAGACAAACATAAGCTCTTTTGCACTTTTTGTGGTATAAGGGTTACATGTTCAGCCAAATTCCACAAATTGTTGCTGCAATTGGTCATGTGACAAGACTGCAAAAGGCCAGGGATTTATAAGACGTTGCCAAAATTGACTGCTTTACATTCTGCAAATGGTCCTCTGGGATTCTTGAAGTTTCCTTCTGGATGCCAGCAAATGAGCCTTCGAGCTTATTTGACACTTGTCTCACTGCTTTGTCATACCCTTCAGCGCTTGATAAGGATAAGTTTGCGTCAGCCCAAATGATTCTCAGATGTAAGCTGGGCAGAGGTTAGTTTGAGGGGAAACGATGACTGATTGTTTGCCGCTTTTTATTACCAAGTGAAATCAATAAGATAAATACTGTACAGCAACTCACATGGGGGGCTCCAAAGAATGCATAAAGCATTGTTTTCACAGTGAACGGTGCTACATATCATATGAAGAGTGGAAAGATGGGAGCTGTAAAGGCGAGGGGGATGGGGGTTGTCCAAATAGGAAAGTGGATATTGCAAAGAATAATACAAGTATATGGTTGCACAAAAATGCTGCAGACTTCCAGGCTGTCCTGCTTCATTGTTTTGAGCCCCAGGGCTAAAACATAAAGTGCTTTTTAATACATATCTCAGTGCCTTAAAGGGCATTTTGAACAAGAGTGGCTTCAATGTAAACACAGCCAAGTTTGAGCATGTCTCCAACTTGACTGCTTCACACTGCAGCATAACACTTCCCAGAACCTGCTTCAACGTGCCTCCCAATTCAGTAAACCTGACACATTTGCCAGTTTTACCGCTTTGGGTCGCTCAGGAAACGCCCTACCACTATCTGCAGCGAACGGTGACCCCTCACCCCTGAGGAAAAGATGGTCACCGTAACAATGCAGAGGGGTGAGGGAAGCCATCTGCTGAGGTCAATAAAAAGATCACAGGAAAGTGCAAGCATTGTGAGGTGGAACTGGCAAACAATAAGTCAACTTATTGCTGCGAGGCTTAATGGGAAAACATGCATGACATTTTAACAAAACATGAATGTTTACTTTAGTCCGTATTGCCAACATGGAGCTATCAGGAGCCATTTTGGAGACCTTTGTTCCCTTGAATCAGCAATGAACAAGTTTATCGATGACCGTCAGTATCCATGGCCTTGAGCCAAAGCCCATTTTACCAATGACAAAACGTGAATCTCCGATCTCCTCAAACAAACAAAGTTAGCTGCCTCCATAAATGCCTGAAAGCGTTTACCACACAGAGATGGAGAGAGAGCATCAGCGCTTACAATCAGTTGCATAACAAACCCACGCGGCAGATTTCTATCAGCAGCAGATGGACACCAAGTATTCAGCCACGAGTAAAACCATCGTCTACTCTCCTCAGTCAGGGGTTGGGTGGTGGCTCGTTTGTGCAAATGACCGGGCAAGAGTCGCTATCCCAAATTTACAACTCATTTGGATAAGATAACAATCTTAATTTGGATTAGCAACAGGTGTGCACCTTCATAGATGCTTACATTCATTTCCTTGACACTCACGCGTTATTTAGGGAAAATGTCCGAAAATGCCACAAAACATCTCGCAATTTTAACAAAAGTGGAATGGAAATATGGTTCCGTACAAGACATTGAGGACATAAAAATCAATTAGGAGATGAATTGTGCAAAATCACTTGAGCCATGACGTCGTTGTTTTTCTTTGTGCGTATCGTGGAGGCTTTAACTTAGGGAGGTAACTCGCAACAGGCCTCGTAAACACGTACGGCAGGCTAGTTGCACCACTAGCTAAGCAAACATAGTTGAACATGTTGGTGCATTAATATACAATGAGAACTTTAACCTTACCCCTAACCTAAGTAATAAATATAAATAATTTGAGGTGCTTACTATGAGGTCTGTCGCACCGCTGCCTCTCTACCTGGCTGTTATCTACCGCCCCCCAGGGCCCTATTCAGACTTTATCAGTGAATTCTCAGAGTTTGTCGCTGATCTAGTGACGCACGCCGACAATATAATTATAATGGGGGACTTTAATATCCATATGAATACCCCATCAGACCCTCCGTGCGTGGCGCTCCAGACTATAATTGATAGCTGTGGTCTTAAACAAATAAGAATTGAACCCACGCATCGCAACGATAATATGATAGATCTAGTACTTGTCAGGGGTGTCACCACCTCCAAAGTTATGATACACTAAAGTAATGTCTGATCATTACCTTACAAAATTTGAAGTTCTGACTCATTGTCAACAAGCTAATAATAATAATAACTGCTTTAGCAGCCGCAACATTAATGCTGCTACAACGATGACTCTTGCTGACCTACTGCCTTCGATAATGGCACTCCCAAATTATGTGGGCTCTATTGATAACCTCACTAACAACTTTAACAACGCCCTGCGTGACACCATTGATAGTATAGCACCGCTAAAGCTAAAATAATGTCCTTAAAAAGCGTAACCCATGGTTTACAGAAGAAACTAGAGCTCTTAAATTATCATGTAGAAAGCTGGAGCGCAAAAGCTTGAGGTTTTCCATCAAGCATGGAGTGATAGTTTAATAACTTATAAACGCATGCTTACCTTAGCTAAAGCTAATTACTACTCAAATCTCATCCGCCTCAACAAAAACGATCCTAAATATGTGTTCAGTACAGTAGCATCGCTAACCCAAAAAGGGACTCCTCCCAGTAGCTCCACCCACTCGGCAGATGACTTCATGAATTTATTTAATAAGAAAATTTAACTCATTAGAAAGGAGATTAAAGACAACGCATCCCAGCTACAACTGGGTTCTATTAACACAGATACGACTGTATATACGACGGATACTGCAATACAAAATAGTCTCTCTCTTTTTGATGAAATAACATTAGAGGAACTTTTACAGCGTGTAAGTGGGATAAAACAAACAACATGTTTACTTGACCCACTTCCTGGGAAACCTATTAAAGAACTGTTAGTAATATTAGGACCATCAGTGCTAAATATTATAAACGTATCACTTTCCTCCGGCACTGTTCCCCTAGCATTCAAGAAAGCGGTTATTCATCCTCTGCTCAAAAGACCTAACCTCGATCCTGACCTCATGGTAAACTACCGACGGTCCCACCTTCCCTTTATTTCCAAAATCCTCGAAAAAATTGTCGCACAGCAGCTAAATGAACACTTAGTGTCTAACAATCTCTGTGAACCTTTTCAGTCCGGTTTCAGGGCAAATCACTCTACGGAGACAGCCCTCGCAAAAATGACTAATGATCTACTGCTAACCATGGATGTCATCTATGTTGCTGCTTCTTCATCTTAGCGCTGCTTTCCATAGTAATATTTTATTAGAGCGTATCAAAACACGTATTGGTATGTCAGACTTAGCCTTGTCGTGGTTTAACTCTTATCTTACTGACAGGATGCAGTGTGTCTCCCATAATAATGTGACCTCGGACTATGTTAACGTAACGTGCGGAGTTCTTCAGGGTTCAGTTCTTTGCCCTGCACTCTTTAGTATTTACATGCTGCCGCTAGGTGACATCATACGTGTTAGCTTTCACTGTTATGATGATGACATCATACGTGTTAGCTTTCACTGGTATGATGATGACACCCAACTGGCGTGGCGAAGTTGGGAGAGTGGCCGTGCCAGCAATCTGAGGGTTACTGGTTCAATCCCCACCTTCTACCATCCTAGTCACGTCCGTTGTGTCCTTGAGCAAAACACTTCACCCTTGCTTCTGATGAGACTGGTTAGCGCCGTGCATGGCAGCTCCCGCCATCAGTGTGTGAATGTGTGTGTGCGAATGGGTGAATGTGGAAAATAGTGTCAAAGCGCTTTGAGTTCCTTAAAAAGGTAGAAAAGCGCTATACAAGTACGACCCATTTTACCATTTTTTTTCACTTACACTCACCAACTTGTGATTTCTCCTGCTAACAGATAGCACATGCTCTGTTGGCTGTGGCAAGACAGGAGTCTACTTGTTGCACTGAGAGTGGCCATCTCCTAAATATTACTTGGATCTTAATGCCTGCAGGTTTTGCAGTTTATGGAGCTGTAGCACAACGTACCGCCAGTGGTTTATCAAGCTTCTGGCTGAAGGCTGTACCCGTGGTATTTT
The DNA here is from genome assembly GCF_033978685.3 of Nerophis lumbriciformis. NCBI lineage: Eukaryota > Metazoa > Chordata > Actinopteri > Syngnathiformes > Syngnathidae > Nerophis > Nerophis lumbriciformis. The sequence continues at coordinate 54,712,910 of NC_084557.2, forward strand.
TTCCCCTCTCTCCCAAACAGCTGCTTCCCATAAAGATCCATCACACCATCCAGCCCTGCAGGAACAGCTAAGCGTGACCTCATCGTCCCTCGCTTGTTCTTCTCCTGTCTCTTGTTTCTAAATACCTAAAAAGGACAGAAGTCACTGGGTGCGCTTTACCGCTTTGGACGGCGGACACTGACACTGCACCACGCTAGTGTGCTTTGAAAAAAAAAGTGTAGCAACGAAGGAACACGATAGCTGAAAATTGGATTGATATAAAGCAAAGGGGGAAAAAGATTTATTTTCTTTAGTTTCTTTCTGCACTCACGCTGCGCGGAGGACCCAATCCTTTAAAGATGTGGTTGACTTCGGCCCGAGCCAAATCCCTGTCTGCTATCAATTGAATACAGCACTGAGTGTTTAGCCTGCAGAATGACAGACTTTCTCCGTTCTTCCTATCTTGCACAGCACTCTGCCTGCTTCCTGAAGAAGAAGGCTTGATGGTAAAGGAAAGGATGTATGGAGGGGGAGGTCAGGCAAATAAACAATGGAATTTTATCTCGGCTCAGCAGTCTCGCTTACTCTAACTCTTTTTTGGTTGGCTCTCCATCCCGACCAGGCCCCCGCTGCTTTCCCAAGCTGATTTCATAGCAAGGCGTTGGCCGTGAGCCAAACAGGCCAACTCTGACTGAATGCATGAATGCAATCAGAATCAGGACATTTATTGGTACTGTATCTTCCCCACAATGTCAGCCGCCATACAAACACACACATTTCATGCATTCATGCAAGGTCCAGTCCAAAAGCCACTAAAAGCTCTTGTGTCCCGCTGTGCAACATTTAGTGCCATTGTGAGGCAGCGGTAAAAACCAGACAGGAACTGACAGGAGTCACCACAAACAATCATCTGCCTGCATGTTTTTATTTTAATGTGGATCAATTGTCTAAATATACAAAACATTGACATTTATAGTGTTTCTTGTTATTGTGGCTGCCTATTCCAACGGGCTTCATAAGAATGGGCTAAATTATTACTTTGGAGAATGTGTAAACAAATACCTCTGATCCTACCAAGTGGAAGATTCCTATGATCTCTGTGTAATGAGTGGTTATTTTCTTGTTTGTGTTTATGCTAGCAAAGAGAAAGGAAGGGGTTTTGTGTCTTGCAGGAAACGGAAGTCATTCCAAGGCTCCAATAACAAAGTCATATGCCACTTATACATTCATTTGTTCAACTGTAAGGTCTAAATAAAAACATAACAAGGTTACAAAACGGAAGGAAAACTTCAGACAAGCTCAGCAAAATCTCCTGAGACGTCCTTGTCCTATTTACAAATGGCCAGTGTCACCACAGTGGTCAGGTTTTGCTTTGTAGCTTCCATTGCAAGTTCCAGTAAGTATAACTATGGCTAATAGGAGATAAGCACTGTTTGGAAGTAGAAACATTAAATTGTATTTGTAAAACCTTCAAAGACCAACCACAATGAATGAGTAGCTTCTATAAAATAGAGGATTGAAAGAGGGTTAAATATGGAGGACACATTTATTAGGCAGAGCAAACACATTTCTTCCTGCTCCCTAACTGGCAGATCATGTTACATCTCCTTAAAGGGACACTCCCAAACACAAGTCAGCTCCTCCTCCTGACTGTCAAGAAGATCCCATCCACTGAGCCCTTAACTCATCCCCAGTCTGCTCCCAATTATCTCACTGGCTTCACAAAGTAGAGGCCAATGCCAACGGTTGCTAGGGCCCTCTTAACCCCATCCAACACTGTCCGCGTCAAAGCTAAACAAGTCAATGTTTTGAGGTAAACGCAGACAAAAGCTTGATAAGGCACTTTAGTGGGCTGTTTACACTGCATGGACAATGGACAACCACAGCACTGTGGTAACAATGGAATCATAACACTTACAGTACATATTCTGAATTACATACATCTGCAGATGAAGAATATTCAATCTCACGACTAGCACATTGCAGTGTTTTTATTCAAAACTGCAAAGAAAACTTTCTGTTTCACCTGGTCATAGTCAAGAAAACGTTTCAATAAATTAGGTCTTTACAAAAGACCATGATTCTTTGTAACTAATGCATGACTGTCACCAGAACAACCACTGCTTTTGACAAAAAGTTTGTCATGACCCATGCAGACAAATAAAAACGGTACAATCAGGCAATATCAAAGACTACTGGTCTAGAGATAATCAGATAATAAGTTTCGGCTACCTCAGATGAGTAAGCAGGAAGCCGTACCTTGGTATGGCTGTGGTTGCAGAACTGGGTTTGCAGCAACCATAAAGGCCACTGACAGGAAATCCTGCCAAACAAAAGCATACAGTACATGTAGCTTTTCTTGGCAATGGGCCTCGCTGTTTATCAGTTGGTGATAAACTTTACTGGGTGAGCTCATCTTAAATATGAGGGATTCCTTTGTCCAAACAGATGTTGTCTCACCGTGCCCTCAAGCTTTACATGACCACATTAAGGACCTTTTCTTACAACATTCAGGCTTTACGGTTAGCAACACCCAAAAGGCTTGGAATGTTACATCTAGGTGAAAAAAGTGCCATCATTCAAGCCTGTTCTGCCAATTCTGAACCATAATGGTAAAACCTGGACTTTTTCAACAACACATGGCTGCTTGAGAACTCTAACATTATCTTCTGGACTACCGATCGGCTTTCTCCTCCAAGCCACAGTCTCTTAGCTCTGAGCTGCAAAGCCAAACCTTATTCTTTGTTGTGTTTGTTTGTTGTTGTTTGCCTTTGCAAGATGTATCCTTGCAAATGAACTACAACAGCTTCCATAGTCTCTCCTGCACGTCTATGCTGAGACAGATTTTTGTCATTCTCATCCAGCATCCCGTGGGGATTCAACGAGGCGAGAGCTTGGGAAAGTGCACTTCCGGAGTGTAAACTCCAGAGTCGGAGGCAACGTTTTTGACCCCCGCACACACCCAGTGACCAACATCTGCGGGCCTGAGCCAAGAACATAGAGAAGGGTGTTGAGTGTATGGTTAACATGCGTCTTAAGTTGTCTGGGAATGTCCCAGTCTACATACTGTATGGGAAACCAAACAAATGGTTCACTTTTCTAAAGAAACAAGTTCTACTTTTCTCCATTTGTTGTCATTCTTGTTAGTTCCAATAGTACGCAAAAACTCCACAAAAAAGTCCTTCTTTTTGGTACTGGAATTTATTGGCCGTTTTGTGGTTCTGAGTCACAAAAAATGCAAATAGTTTGGTCCGTTTGTCCATCTTAGGTCAATAGTACTCAAACTTTTTACACCAAGTACCACCTCAAAAATATTTGGCTTTGAAAGTACAAACCCTGTTTCCATATGAGTTGGGAAATTGTGTTAGATGTAAATATAAACGGAATACAATGATTTGCAAATCCTTTTCAAGCCATATTCAGTTGAATATGCTACAAAGACAACATATTTGATGTTCAAACTCATAAACTTTATTTTTTTTTTGCAAATAATAATTAACTTAGAATTTCATGGCTGCAACACGTGCCAAAGTAGTTGGGAAAGGGCATGTTCAACACTGTGTTACATGGCCTTTCCTTTTAACAACACTCAATAAATGATTGGGAACTGAGGAAACTAATTGTTGAAGCTTTGAAAGTGGAATTCTTTCCCATTCTTGTTTTATGTAGAGCTTCAGTCGTTCAACAGTCCGGGGTCTCCGCTGTCGTATTTTATGCTTCATAATGCACCACACATTTTCAATGGGAGACAGGTCTGGACTGCAGACGGACCAGGAAAGTACCCGCACTCTTTTTTTACGGAGCCACGCTGTTGTAACACGTGCTGAATGTGGCTTGGCATTGTCTTTCTGAAATAAGCAGGGGCGTCCATGAAAAAGACAGCGCTTAGATGGCAGCATATGTTGTTCCAAAAGCTGTATGTACCTTTCAGCATTAATGGTGCCTTCACAGATGTGTAAGTTACCCATGTCTTGGCCACTAATGCACCCCCATACCATCACACATGCTGCCTTTTACACTTTGCGTCGATAACAGTCTGGATGGTTCGCTTCCCCTTTGGTGCGGATGACACGATGTCGAATATTTCCAAAAACATGAGCTTTGGGTCATGACCGAAAGGACAAGATCACGGGTACAAGCGGCCGAAATGAGTTTCCTCCGCCGGGTGGCGGGTCTCTCCCTTAGAGATAGGGTGAGAAGCTCTGTCATCCGGGGGGAGCTCAAAGTAAAGCCGCTGCTCCTCCACATGGAGAGGAGCCAGATGAGGTGGTTCGGGCATCTGGTCAGGATGCCACCCGAGCGCCTCCCTAAGGAGGTGTTTAGGGCATGTCCGACCGGTAGGAGGCCACGAGGAAGACCCAGGACACGTTGGGAAGACTATGTCTCCCAGCTGGCCTGGGAACGCCTCGGGATCCCCCGGGAGGAGCTGGACGAAGTGGCTGGGGAGAGGGAAGTCTGGGCTTCCCTGCTTAGGCTGCTGCCCCCGCGACCCGACCTCGGATAAGCGGAAGAAGATGGATGGATGGATGGAATTTGAAATGTGGACTCGTCAGACCACAGAACACTTTTCCACTTTGCATGAGTCCATCTTAGATGATCTCGGGCCCAGAGAAGCCGGCGGCGTTTCTGGATGTTGTTGATAAATGACTTTGGCTTTGCATAGTAGAGCTTTAACTTGCACTTACAGATGTAGCGACCAACTGTATTTAGTGACAGTGGTTTTCTGAAGTGTTCCTGAGCCCATGTGGTGATATCCTTTAGAGATTGATGTGGGTTTTTGATACAGTGCCGTCTGAGGGATGGAAGGTCACGGTCATTCAATGTTGGTTTCCGGCCATGCCGCTTACGTGGAGTGATTTCTCCACATTCTCTGAACCTTTTGATGATATTATGGAGCGTAGATGTTGAAATCCCTACATTTCTTGCAATTGCACTTTGAGAAACGTTGTTCTTAAACTGTTTGACTATTTGCTCACGCAGTTGTGGACAAAGTGGTGACCCTCGCCCCATCCTTGTTTGTGAATGACTGAGCATTTCATGGAATCTACTTTTATACCCAATCATGGCACCCACCTGTTCCCAATTAGCCTGCACACCTGTGGGATGTTCCAAATAAGTGTTTGATGAGCATTCCTCAACTTTATCAGTATTTATTGCCACCTTTCCCAACTTCTTTGTCACGTGTTGCTGCCATCAAATTCTAAAGTTAATGATTATTTGCAAAAAAAAAAAATTTTTATGAGTTTGAACATCAAATATGTTGTCTTTGTAGCATATTCAACTGAATATGGCTTGACAATGATTTTCAAATCATTGTATTCCGTTTAGCCCTGCGATGAGGTGGCGACTTCCGCCCGATTGTAGCTGAGATAGGCTCCAGCGCCCCCCGCGACCCCGAAGGGAATAAGCGGTAGAAAATGGATGGATGGATGTATTCCGTTTATATTTACATCTAACACAATTTCCCAACTCATATGGAAACAGGGTTTGTACCAACATGTTTGCTATCCCTACATATCACGGCCTGTACTTTTTCTTTTTAAATATCTGGTGTTGCTTAGTAGCACCAGATAATATCATGCCAGTAGTACAGTAGTAATGCCTAAAAAACAGGTAGTAAGAGGATAGAGAAACAAACCCTTCTTCCTACTTTTAGCAGTAATAAACGGACGGCTAACAGCTTTCCTGAAAGGCTGGACCTTGGCGGAGGTACGCCCACAATTGTCCTTCTAGCCTTTCATTTGAAGGCGCACCCCAACATCCTCATTTCTCAACTGATTCTAACTCTTCTAACCTCAAAATGTGCGGCTTGCTTGAATCTGGAACTACTCAAAGGTTATTCCGCTTCCAGCGTTTCCAACATTGCTCCAAACTAACAAAGCGTGCGTTAACCTTGTCCCGTTTACCTCGGAATGCTCGCCGCAATATGGCGACGCGGGGCAAAAATCAAAGAGCCGCACGGCCACATTTAAGGTCCGCTTTGAACCCAGATGGCCACGTTCCTTTCCAGATGTCAGCCTTCTCCACGACCGAGCAAATGCTAAATGCATGTTGGCTATCCTATTTGGCTGCATTGAAGTGTGTAATGGAGTGTTCTCTGCAAAACCACATTGGGTCACAGCAGAGAGCCGCTAAGCTGCACAGATATGTGGTCTTTCTGGCAAACTACACCAAATACAATCCTGCTGTCATAATGGAAGTGACGTTTGCCTTTGCAACCCGAGCGCCAGCCAAAAGCCTTCTTTAAAAGTCACTGTTGGATTTCTACTTGACGCAGAGGACAGTAGAACACTCCAATTTGGAATACAATAAATATTTGGAGGAGGAAAAGTCTCTAAAGTCACATAAAACTGGAGTTGTCTGAAATCCCTTTCAGAAAGCATGAAAGTGTTTGACTCAGCTTTTTATTTGGCGTTTTGGTGATAAAGAGACCAGAAAACACAAGTGTCACAATATGCGCTCTGACTTATGATGAAAGCTCAGTGAGACTGTTTTATTGCTTACATGTTTTCTTTTGAAAGTTGTAAAGGATCATGGGTGACAACTTCACACTCGGGCTCCAAATTTAAAACTTAAGACTAAAGTGTTTTAAAGGTTTTAACCTTTACTTTTAAAAGGGCATCTATTATACAAAACCAACTTTTCTTACCTATTGGTACCTGTTTTTGTGTATCTGAGATCTGCATAAGTTCCGGAAATTTGAAATCAATATAGAGATATTAATCAAACGATCTAGCCTTCCTTCAAACTGTGACGTGTTTCCCACTGGTGACGTCAGCGGATATCTCCATAAACAGTCAAGTTTTACCCGCAGAGCTTTACGTGAGCCCGCCATTGTAGTCTAAGGTTACAGTCCAGAAGATTCTCTCTCCTATTGTAGTGGGGCAGACTGGCTCATATATGCACATGCATCCTTTGCTGTTGCCCTTTCTAATACAAAGTAACGTACAGTTATAACTGATATATGTCAGTATACTTGATAAGGAAGTGCTAAAAACTACAACAAAGATGACGGTTAGAAGATGCAGTCGAAGTGGAGGCATGTAAATAACAAAATGGCACATCTTGAAGAGACGGTCAGAAAGTGATGGTCTGTAAAAAAAAGCAAAGTTTTGACCAAAGAACCACCAGTACATGAGATGTAGACCACAAGGAAGTTTTTTACATGCAAAAAAAAGATCATAAAATGACCTCTTTAAGAGTTAACTTAATAATGCCGATTGTTTGACCTGCTCTACTTTGATGTTTTATTGATATTTTTTATAGCTCTTAACTTATCATTACTCTTATTCCTATTGTTTACCTAACATGTTCCTATTGTGTCTATGTATGCTTTTATATGTGACAATGTTTCCGTCGCCTATGTTGGTGAGCCAACAACAACTTTGGACAATGAAGATTTATTCTTTTCTATTCTATGGATTATTTATCGTAACATCATGGTGGAAAACTGTTATGAAATATCACCAAAATGGAACAAACTGTACTTGATTTGATAAGTTTCAACAAACATATTTTGGCATTTTAATGTTTTACATTTTGCTATTTAAAGAGGTTGAATTTACAATGACAATAGTTTAACCCTTAAACCAATGATATATTTGTATTATTTTTTACATTAATCAGATTTTTTCCCCAATTTTTTGAAATCCAAACAATCTGGAATGTATTGTGTTTGATGTTAGAGGTTTTTACTGTGTGTGTGTAAATAGGAGTTAGGGTAAAAAGTGCAAAACTGTCCAACTACCAACTCCATGAATAGCTGTGCTAGCCCATGTGATGACATTCATTATCCATGCATGTTTATATCTGGACTCCCACATGCTTATTTGTCTCATTTGCTGCACATTATCCATGCATGCGTGTACGCGTGTATGTGTGCACGTGTGCATGTGTGCACGTGTGCATGTGTGTACGTGTGTATGTGCATGTGTGTATGTGTGCATGTGTGCACGTGTGCATGTGTGTGTATGTGGCGAGGCAAAAAGAAGGTTTGGGGTGTTTTTGATCATGACTTTCTTAAAGCATGGCCATCTGCCAACATTTCAGACGGACAATATCCACTGAAGAAGAAGGGATTCTTTCAGCGTCACCGCAGGACACATTCTTTTCAGAGTGTCGTCGTGGTAACAACGGCACAGTGATGAGGGGGGGCCCCACTGTCAAAGAGCAGTTCCTGTCAAGGGACAGAGGTGCAAGAGGGTCAGAACCTCCTCAGGCTCTGCTGTCACCTTTTTGTGAGAGGAGAAGAATGTCAAAACAAACTGGCTGTGTCCACTTACACCAGGGGTCGCTAACCTGCGGCTATATAGCGCCGCCCTAGTGGCTCTCAAGAGCTTTTTCAAAAATATATTAAAATGGAAAAAAGATGGGGAGGAAATATATTTTTTGTTTTAATATGGTTTGTGTAGGAGAACAAAGATGACACAAACCTTCCTAATGGTTAGAAATCTCACTGTTTATATTAAACATGCTTCACTGATGAGACTATTTGGCGAGCGCCGATTTGCCCAACTAATTTCATCGGTCTTTGAACTCACCGTAGTTTGTTGGCATGTACAACTTTCTCCAACGTTGCTTAAGTAAGACGTGTTTTATGCCACTCCTTCTTTGTCTCATTTTGTCCACCAAACGTTTTATGCTGTGCGTGAATGCATAATTGTATTGACTTGTTGGAGTGCTAATCAGGCATATTTGGTCAGTGCATGACTGCTACCTAATCAATGCTAACATGCTATTTAGGCTAGCTGTATGTACATGTTGCATCATTATGCCTCATTTGTAGATATATTTGTATTTAGTTTATATTTGCATGTATCATAACACATTATCTGTATGTAACATTGGCTGCATTTCTCATTGTTGTTAGTGTGCCATGTTGTTCCAGACCACAGCAAACATTACCCACTTGCAAAGATTGTAATAAATCCATTAGAAGAAGATGTCATGTCTGTGATCATGTTTTGTTTAGTTATGTTTTGCTTGGTTTTTGGACACTTCTTAGTTCCTGGTTTCACTCCCTTTGTCACCATAGTAACCATTAGTTTCACCTGGTTCACATCGGCATGTCACGCACCTGTCTCACGTTTTCACATTTTGAGTCAGGCACCTGTTTTCACTAATCATGTCATCACTATTTAAGCCTGTAGTTGTCAGGCAGTCAGCCTGGCGACATCACTCTTGACACACTCCTGACACTCTGTTTCATGCTCATAGTCCATGCTGCCCTATTCACGTCATCGTCAAGTACCTTTTTTTCTATTTATGCCACAGTTAGCGACTTTTGTTCATGTCCATAGTTTTTTGCCCACGTGCAAGTATTTGTTTCATTAGTGAAGTTTGTACTTCCGCCTTGAGCGCGCTTTTTGTTCTTTTGTTAGTGTAAAAATAAAAATGTATTTACCTTCACGCCATGTCCGGTCCAAATCATTTGCACCATGGGAAAACAAACCACGCTATAGTCCAAGTCGTGACAGAAGACAGCCTGCCGTTTCCTTTAACTTGGACACACACATCTAAACCTTTGGCCATTCTAAGTTAGTCATTTCCAGGAGTTATCTCACCTTCTGAGATGTTTTACTAATGTTTTCCAATGTTGTAAAAAAATGTGTTATATGGAAATATTACATTTCAACATTTCTGTCAACTAAGATTTGTGTCAGCCTGCAAAACAGTCATTTTGATAGTAGGCTAATATAGACACTTAATCATGTGTTGCTTTCATTATAACACTTATATAAGACTTTTAAAGTCATTTTGATAGTAGGCTAATATAGACACTTACATCACGTGTTGCCTTCATTATAACACTTATATAAGACTTTTAAAGTCATTTTGATAGTAGGCTAATATAGACACTTACATCATGTGTTGTCTTCATTATAACACTTATATAGACTTTTAAAGTCATTTTGATAGTAGGCTAATATAGACACTTACATCACGTGTTGCCTTCATTATAACACTTATATAAGACTTTACATTTCTTGCGGCTCCAGATATATTTTTTTTGTATTTTGGTTCCAATATTTCAACATTTTGGGTTGCCGACCCCCGGGCTTAGACAAACATACACTCTATGAGGACAAAAGTATTGGGACATCTGGCCACATTAGTCATACTGGAGGGGAAGTTGAAGCAACCGCCCCAAGACTTTTGTCCATATAATAAATATTATAGTGTTTTAAGCCTCAATTGAGTCATTAAAATGACACATTTTCCAAGTGACAGCATCACAACCATCACCAGCATCATCATCACCATCACCATCACCATCACCAGCATCATCATCATCACCATCACCAGCATGCACGAGTATGAGCTCAAAGTCAGCCTACTCTCACTCAACTGCACTTAGTGACTCATCAACAAAATCCACTACTGCACTTCCTCAGGCAAAAACAAGCAATGACAGATTGTCACAAGAGTAAACATCTGACACTTATGTTTTACAACTTCTGTGGACTTCCTACTAAAAATTGGCGCCCGCTTAAATTTAGAAAACGGCGTATGCGAAAAAATTCAGATGTATTAAAGTGCACGCATGCACTCATCCATCACATTGGATGAGTGGGAGTGGCCCAAACCACCCTCATTTAAATATGCAAATCATATTGAAATGAGCCATGTGTCTGACATCCCACAATCTGCCCTTCTAGAATTCACCACCAAGCAGTCGAAGATGCTTTTTTAGGACTTTCCAGCAAAAGAAAGAGGGTTGAGTGTGTCAATGCTGTGGAGTCAGGAAGTGATCAGAAATAAGTGGTAGATCAGGAAGTGATCAGAAATAAGTGGTAGATCAGGAAGTGATCAGAAATAAGTGGTAGATCAGGAAGTGATCAGAAATAAGTGGTGGATCCGGAAGTGATTAGAAATAAGTGGTAGATCAGGAAGTGATCAGAAATAAGTGGTAGATCAGGAAGTGATCAGAAATAAGTGGTGGATCAGGAAGTGATCAGAAATAAGTGGTGGATCAGGAAGTGATCAGAAATAGGTGGTAGATCAGGAAGTGATCAGAAATAAGTGGTGGATCAGGAAGTGAACAGAAATAAGTGGTGGATCAGGAAGTGATCATAAATAAGTGGTAGATCAGGAAGTGATCAGAAATAAGTGGTAGATCAGGAAGTGATCAGAAATAAGTGGTGGATCAGGAAGTGATCAGAAATAAGTGGTGGATCAGGAAGTGATCAGAAATAGGTGGTAGATCAGGAAGTGATCAGAAATAAGTGGTGGATCAGGAAGTGATCAGAAATAAGTGGTAGATCAGGAAGAAGGTGACAAAGACGGATGTGCATGGCCAAAACAGACGTAGTGTTCACATCCTTAGAAAAGATAGTCGCTGCAATGATACGTACAACTTTAGAAGAGATGACTCCGATTACACAAATATTAAATATCATTTGTGTAACTTACAACAAAATGTGTTCATCCATTAGCCTGCTCACAGCCAGATTGGCGTTTCATGTGACAATTATGTGATATTAGGTTTGAAATCTTTTGAATTTAAATATGCCAGTATATTAAACAGGATATGATAGACTTTGACTCTTGTTTGATGAATCAATTTATTATTACAACACAAGAGCTCTATTTATTTATTATATATTTACTGTATATTCATTTTATTTTTATTTATTATTATTTTTCTTTCCTTTTTAGAATCTTCATATGTCTTACTTGTATTTTACCCTTGATCTTTACTCATGGTTCTTACTATTTTACAAGTTTTATTATTTTTACTTTCCAACGTGCTGTGGGGGAGGGGTGATTTGTGTCAGCGTCCTGGTGGCCATGGTCTGATGACCTCCTGGTGCAGATGTGATAGTGTTTACTCACGTCTCCTCTGTACTCAGCCACGCATTCATGTGTTCATATAGTTGCATATGTGTGTGTGTGTGTGTGTGTGTGTGTGTGTGTGTGTGTGTGTGTGTGTGTGTGTGTGTGTGTGTGTGTGTGTGTGTGTGTGTGTGTGATAACGGGGGGGATCTGGGTCATCGGGGTATTGTTTTTAACTTTCTAAAGCACTTTGCGTTGCATTTCTTTTCTGTATGAAAAGTGCTTTATAAATGAAGTTTGATTGATTGATTGATTAGAGCTACTGGCAGTAGCAGCCAGGTGACACGAGGTCAGGCCATTCCTTCACCGTCTCCAGTGCCACAACCCCCGGCTGCTGCTTTCAGCCTGACTGGCCAAGCTGCGCTGGAGTCACAGGAAGACGTCGTCACAGCAATAGCATGATCACATTGATAAATTAATAGTGAATTTTGTGCCCTTGCCTCCATCTTTGTTGAAATCCAAAGTTGGCAAAGCCCGAAGGACCACCTGTGTGTGTCGCCAAAGTATCCACAGCCTGTAGAAATGTGCGTAGGTGAAGCATAAAGTTGGTGTGAGGCACGGCACATTGCCACATTTACTTCACTTTCCACACATTTCAACTTTGCCATGAAAAGGTGCGTACACACACGAGGCCCCGAGTGTCAGAGTCAATTGTTCTTTTCAAGTTCCACAGAATGCATGTCAACCAAATGAAGGACATTTATGAGCGTCTGTAATCCCAGTGATGCATAAAATGTCCATTTTTTTCACCGCTGTTAGAATGTAAACAACTGACAGACCAATGGCGGAAACAATGGCTGCACACCAGAGGGTCCCCAATACAAGATTGTGTCCAGTTTAATACAATCATGCACCTTAAAGAAAAAGACAGACATCTCAGGGCATTCAATCGATCGCAACTGGACTGTTTGCTTTGTTCTAGAAGAGGTTTCGGCTCGCATCCGAGTAGGCTTTATCAGTTCATGAACATAGACTTAGATTGGTCAGATCTAGTCTTAGATTTAGAGTGGTCAGATCTAGTCTTGGATTTAGATTGGTCAGATGAAGTTTTAGACTTAGATTGGTCAGATCTAGCCCAGCGGCTTGTGCCAAAACCCCAAATATTTATACTCCAAAAACCAGGAGGGTGTACCTGGGCAAGGATGGTTTCGCCCTCAGGAAAATTACACTTCAACAACTGTTGTTAGCTTTGACAGTGGGATTGCTCGTTGGCATCAAAACCGTTTTTTCTCACTAGCGAAACCATCCTTGCCCAGGCACACCCTCCTGGTTTTTGGAGTATAAATAGTTGGGGTTTTGGCACCAGCCGCTAGACTAGATATGACTAATCTAAGTCTAGGACTAGATGTGACCAATCTAAGTCTAAGACTAGATGTGACCAATCTAAGTCTAAGACTAGATGTGACCAATCCGAGTCTAAGACTAGATGTGACCAATCCAAGTCTAAGACTAGATGTGACCAATCTAAGTCTAAGACTAGATGTGACCAATCAAAGTCTAAGACTATATGTGACCAATCTAAGTCTAAGACTAGATGTGACCAATCTAAGTCTAAGACTAGATGTGACCAATCCAAGTCTAAGACTAGATGTGACCAATCCAAGTCTAAGACTAGATGTGACCAATCTAAGTCTAAGACTAGATGTGACCAATCTAAGTCTAAGACTAGATGTGACCAATCTAAGTCTAAGACTAGATGTGACCATGAGCATGAAGTATACTCAGATGAGAGGTGAAAGATCTTTTAAGACCAACCAAACAGTCCAGTTGCGATGGATTGAACACCCTGAGATGACAAAGACCTGGATGGATGGGAACATTCATAGACAAAAAGACCGTCCTTTTTTCTCAACCTATAACTCTGTAAAGCTTATTTCCACATTGAGCTTACCCACTAAATTCAACTGCATTTTCAGAAAGATGTACTCAATCAATCAATCAATCAATCAATCAATCAATCAATCAATCAATCAATACATCAATCAATAAATAAATAAATCAAGAAGACCACGCATATTAAAACAGTTTAAAAAAAGTCATATCTAAAAACACTTATGGCAATTGTTTGTTAAAAGCCAGTTTAAACAAAAGTGTTATTTGTTGAGATTTAAAAGCTTCTAAATGGTAAATGATAAATGGGTTATACTGGTACAGCGCTTTTCTACCTTCAAGGTACTCAAATTGCTTTGACACTATTTCCACATTCACCCATTCACACACACATTCACACACTGATGGAGGGAGCTGTCATGCAAGACCCTAACCAAGACCCATCAGGAGCAAGGGTGAAGTGTCTTGCTCAAGGACACAACGGACGTGACGAGGTTGGTAGTAGGTGGAGATTGAACCAGGAACCCTCAGGTTGCTGGCACGGCCACTCTCCATGCCGTCTTGGTGATGGCTCACAACTCAGGTGGGCCTGAGTTCCATAACTTGGGTGCGGATGTGGAAAAAGAACGATCCCTCCATTTTTAAACTCTACTTCCAAAGATGTCTGTAAGGATGAGCACATATTCCTTGGTGGGTGGCCAAGAGTTCAAGTATCAGCAAAGTGTGCTGGGGCCAGAACATTGATGGCCTTAAAACAAAAAGAAGGATTTTAAAATGCATTCTAAAACCCACTGGGAGCCAATGGAGAGCAAAGAGAACCGCTGCCCTATGGTCATGTTTTGGAGGCGAGCAGCTGCATGCTCTACTAACTGGAGCTTGTGGAGGAGTGACTGATGTAGTCTGAGGTCTCTTCCATTGTGCCCATTGGCTTGACTTGTGTCTTGCCCTGATGTGGACCAGAGCCCAGGGTGTCGTTTGAGGCATTTGTGATCAAAGGCTACATAAAATTACTTTGATTGATTGATTTGATTGAATTATGATTTTTTTATTTTTTTTTAGCACAAAAAAATACTAAACATTTACTTTCCCATGAATTTGTTTTAGTTGAAAATGTGCATTGTTATACGCATTATCATGTCATATCATATGGTATAGTTACATTCAAGTTTGAGTCACATAGTATAAACATTGTTTTACCTAAATCAAAAAGTGTAAAAAAAATGTAATTGACAGGTTAGGAGGGGTCCTCCAAATAACATTCTGCTTAGGGCCCCAATTTAGTCAGAGACTTCTTTACCTCATTAACCTTGTCATTAATAAGGTCCTCTATGAAAAGACAAGCAATATGTTCAAAGATCATGTGTAAAACAAGACTCCTGGGTTGTTTTTAAAGGCAGCGCGCAAACAAACTTGTCAAACATCCACATCAGTGGTCCCGATTCCCAAGTCCACGAACTAGTAAAGGGAGAAATTTGAATATTTTGTAATCTGGGAACCTTATTTGAAAAGACTCCCCTTTCACATAAGCCAGCTAGCTCACTGAAGCTAAAATGAAGATTACACTTACATTTGAAGGCAGTATAAATATGTGTCTGTAAATCAAAGAGCTGTTTGGCTGCCGGTGCATTGGAGTAAATCAAAGGTCCCTGCTCCTGGTCTAGATCGTTAAAAAAAAAAGATCACACCACATCAGACTAGCTTGAGGAAGCCCAAAGAACTGGATTGTGTTGACTGGGAACCATGTGGTCATAGCGGACATTCCTGATAGCTCTGCAGTGTAACAAGCAACATAACATCCTTTATGTCTGGCAAAGACACACACCTGATGCACAACAGTGTCTATTCCATCATTCAAGCCAGGGATGTCAAACATGCGACCCGGACGGGGCCTGCTAACAGCTTCAATCCGGCCCGTGAGATGAGTTTGCTCAGTGTGAAATTCAGCTACATTTTTAACTGGAAGAAACTGCTGTTTTAAATGGATGTCACAATAGCAATTCTGTTAGGCAAGCAAATAGAGCAAGCACACCAAGCCAGAGGTACACACTCCAGCCAACGTAAAACAAACAGAAAGACTTCAAATGCTGCACAGTGATATAGTTCTGTGAACATTGTTGTCTTCTGTGCAAATGTAAAGAACGTGAACAGTGTGTGATTTACTGTCAGTCTTTGAAGGTACTTTTAGTTTGTTGAAACTCTTCACACATTGCACAGCTTTTGTTTTCCTATGCCTCAGTCTTGCACCTCAGTCCGTATGGTTTGTTGAGATATGTGGAAGTGACTAATCAGATTTATGCTTTGTTTAGAATTTTGTTCAACCCTCGATGGGCTGGGACTTAAAGTTGAATTGCTTTGTAGATCCACGGAGATGAAGTCTCAAGGGACAACATGTTTTCATTCAGTCATTCACAAACGTTAGTAGATTTTAGTACACAAAGGACAGATATACACTTGTTTATTGGTCTTCTCTAATGCTAAAGTATTGACATTTATCCTATGCTACTAAGGTTATGTTTTGAAGGCAGCACATACTTCAGGTCTCAGTGTCATGTGACTGTGAGAACCCATGTTGACCACAGATGGCGAATAATGCATCACTTCCTGTGTGTCGGCCAGATGTCGTCAGCTGACTGCAGCATGAATCACTGTCAAGTCACTGACTTGCTGGCGTATTTTGTTTTTCCATACGGACTGTGGACCATATTTGCTCAACTGCAGAGTGTACCACGACCTCTAGCGCGTTATTGTGCAGAGAGTACCACAACCATTATTGTGCAGAGAGTACCACAACCATTATTGTGCAGAGAGTACCACAACCATTATTGTGCAGCGAGTACCACAACCATTATTGTGCAGAGAGTACCACAACCATTATTATGCAGAGAGTACACAACCATTATTGTGCAGAGAGTACCACAACCATTATTGTGCAGAGAGTAACACAACCATTATTGTGCAGAGAGTACCACAACCATTATTGTGCAGAGAGTACCACAACCATTATTGTGCAGAGAGTACCACAACCATTATTGTGCAGAGAGTACCACAACCATTATTGTGCAGATAGTACCACAACCATTATTGTGCAGAGAGTACCACAACCATTATTGTGCAGAGAGTACCACAACCATTATTGTGCAGAGAGTACCACAACCATTATTGTGCAGGGAGTACCACAACCATTATTGTGCAGAGAGTACCATAACCATTATTGTGCAGAGTAAAACTATGGAACGGACTGAATAAGAAGTCAAAGAATGTTTCAAGTTCAAGAAACAGTACAAACTTGTGGTGTTGACAGAGAATATGGAGAAATCAGAATTTGTTGGATATTCCTTACATTATTCCTGTAGTCCTCATTCATTAATATCTAATACATTCATATGAATGATACATTACATTTTTTTGTCAATCTATACTTCCGTGTACATTCCTTTATTGCTTAATCAAGCATGTATTAATGAGACATTTCTTTATTCTTGTCTTGTCAATATTTCTTATTGTAAGTACCTAATAAATGACACCATTACTTTTACTTGCCGTTTATTTGAACTAAGGTGTTTATCTAAGAGCATGATGTTTTTTTCCGAGGAACTTTTGGAATGTTTCATGTGTTCATGCAGCTCCAGAATGAACAACACATATTCTGAGACACTTCCATGAAGCACGCTGGAGGCTATAGATGATGAAATCCACTTTTAATCTGCTTCTTGTGCTACCTGATGAGGATTCATAATCCATTTATTTAGACCTGGCATTTAATCGAGTGTTTCTGCATCATCGAGTCAATTCAGCTGAAGCAATAAGTCCTCTTCAGTAAATTTAGCGTGACATGATTCTGTGGATTTGTTTCCTCATGAATGTGTGGAATTAATCAAATAATTATTTAAAGTAGGGTATGTATACACAAACAGCATAATTCTGAGGCACTTTTACAAAATGCAGTCCATTTTTTTAATCTGCCTGTTGTGCTATTTCATAATGCTTTTATTAGTTTAGGTGGACTACTCACCCGTTTATTGAGGCCTGGCATCTAATCGAGTGGAGACCATTGTTTCAACAAGTCCTCTGCAGTGACTTTAGTGTGAAGTGATTCTGTGGATTGATTTCCCTATATGAGTGGAAATTATTTCCAACTCACAACACCCACTCTTTCCTGAATATGGAACCCTGCCATCAGGGAGAAGACTCCGGGTCCCACTATGCAAATCTAACCGCCTTAAATTATCATTTGTCCCAGCCTCCATTAAGCTGACCAACAATGTGTAATAGAATTTTAATACATAGGTTAGCACATAGCACTTTAGAACTAAGCACTTTAGCACACAGCACTTTATCCATGAGCTCTAGTGCAATGCACATTGGTACTTTATCTTTATCTCCATACTGTAGATTTGATGCCTACATCAAAGTGCCACCTATGTCTATCAAGCTCCATGTTCTGATGTTTAAATGTTAGTTGTATGGTTGTGGTTGTGTCTGTGCTTGTGTTTTTGTTCTGTTGTTTTTGGGTATGTTAAGAAAGCAATGATGCACTGTGCCCAAGACAAATTTCCCCGCGGGGACAATAAAGTTGAACCTTGAACCTTGATTAATATTTGAAGTGGGGTGTTTTTTTTATGAAAAAAACATATTTCCAAGGGACTTTTATAAAGCAGACTTGGGGCTACAGAAAATAAAGTCCAATTTCTTCATTGGCTTCTTGTGCTACTGGATGAGGTGGACTACGTACTTGTTGATTAAATAATCGGGTGGAGGCTGCTGTGATTGTATGCAAGTCAAAGCAGGCGCAGGGACCCTGCATGAAGACCACTGCTTTTGTTCAGGGTGAAGAATGCTCACCCCCCCCCTCCTCCTCCTTTCTAACCTGCCAATGGGTGATGGCTTCAGCATGCGTGCTGACTCGTATCCAAATGTTTTCATTTACAGTAACCAGCGTTGGGGTTGAGTCACGTCATGTTCAGAAAGTTGAAGCCCAGCTAAAAAGTGTAGTCCACATAGTAGCAGCTCACATAAACGCCAACAAAGTGACTTTTCATTCATGGTTGTAGTCCCAACAGTCCAATCCAAAGACAGACTCCTTACCTTTCCCAGCTGGCCGTGCCGCGATGAAGCACTGCTGTGGAGCGTCATGTTGCGTAATGGCAGCCAGCATCCACTTCTTGCATGGCTCCTCCAGCCTGGTCCACACTTCTCAGCGGGCTTGGCCCTCACTTCCAAGAAGCGCCGTCCGTTCCTCCCACAAAAGAGACGCTTTCACGGCTTTAAAAGTTGGGAAATTCCCTCCTTCCTGGCCTTTTTTTGCATCCTCCTTCTCCTCGCTCACTCTGACTCTTATTTCTCAATGACCATGCATCCCCTCTCTCTCTCTCTCTCTCTCTCCCCTTCTGTTGCCCCTCTTCAAACTTTTTCCACTCCTCCATTCCTCAGGCCATCCCTCTCTCTCTTCTCTCGCTCTATTTTCCATCATCACCCCCACTCCAAAACTCCTCCCACCCGAAGCAAAACCCCCCACTGCTGAACTAATCTGCAGCTGGCCAGGCGATTGGAGCAGAGGTTGTCAAGGAAACCAAGTGTCCTGTTCCCCCCCCAAAAGGGGTAAAAAAAAACAGGCGGGGAGATGAGGAAGGGGCTTAACTAAATGCATGAATAACTCCACTCCTCTGGGAGTCAATTAAAGATGTTTATTGTATCTTTGTGCTGATCAACAACAAGAGTGACAACAGCACCACTGCTGCAGGAATTCCTTCCAAAGAAAAAGAGCAGACAAGATGGCTGGACGTTACACTTTGATTAATAATTAAGCCCAAAGCTCGTTTTTGGCAAGTGTAAACATGAAGAGCGTTGAAATATATCACCAGTGTTCAGATGGAAAGGCGTTGAGAGATAAAAAGGATATATTGAATAATGCTTTAGTTATACTGCTGCTGCCTTAAAGGGGAACTGCACTTTTGGGGGAATTCTGCCTGAGAGACAACAACACATATGTTTTTCTTCTTTTTTTAATGCATTCTAACTGGTAAATAAAAGTCGCTTACAATGGAGTCAATGGGAAGTCCTCTAAATAGAAATCCAAAAAAAGCCAACAATAGCGCATGTATATTTTGTGACAGCCATAACAGAAGATGAAGTGAACAATGCCATGTTTGAAGTGAAACATGGTAAAGCAGTTGGACCAGAGAAGATACCGATCAAAGTCATGGCAGCACTCAAAGAAATTGGAACATCAGAGCTGACAAATTTGTTGACGACAGGCAATAATATTCCATCAGATGTGACAACATCTATTTGTGTTCCTCTGCCAAAGAAACTGGGAGCTGCAGACTGTGATCAGCATAGATTGACAAGCTTTATGAGTCCATCCATTTTATACCGCTTGTCCCTCTCGGAGTTGTGGGGGTTGAAGCCTATCCTAGATGCATTCGGGCGGAAGGCGGGGTACACCCTGGACAAGTGGCCACCTCATGGCAGGGCCAACACAGATAGACTAACAAGCATTCACACACTAGGGAGCATTCAGTGTTGCCAATCAACCTATCCCCAGGTGCATGTCTTTGGAGGTGGGAGGGGCCTATCCCCAGGTGCATGTCTTTGGAGGTGGGAGGGGCCTATCTCCAGGTGCATGTCTTTGGAGGTGGCAGGAAGTTAGTTCGAGAGCACTAACCCCTGTTCCACCGTGCTGCCCTCCTTATGAGTCATTCCAGCACAATGATTGTTAGAGTACTGATGGCAAGATACATCCAGAGCTTTCGGATTCCTCCCAAAGCAGGGCACTAGAAATGCTATATTCACATGCCGTATGTCAATGGCAAGATCAATAGAAGTGCAAGCGGATTTATACCTGTGTTTTATAGACTATTCCAAAGCATTCCATAAAGTGAAACATAAATATATGTTCCTAATCTTGAATGAGCAGCAATCCGAACGCAGTCAATTCAAAGTCCTTCAAAGGGGTTTTGGACAAGGTTGTGTACAATCTCCTGATCTGTTTAATGTCGACAGCGAAATGATCTTCGGCAACATTAATCATCAAGATGGAATACAAGTCGAAGGACTGAATGTTAACAATCTCAGATGTACAGATGACTGTGCGAGTGGCAGACTGAAGAAAAGCTACACAACATCCTGAACGCAGTATGAAGTAAAGGGACTGGCTCTATACCTCAACAAAACCCAATGCATGGCAGTTTCCAAGAAACCACCAGAGATGGGCAAGCTACTTGGAAAATGTACAAACCCCATTTCCATATGAGTTGGGAAATTGTGTTAGATGTAAATATAAACGGAATACAATGATTTGCAAATCCTTTTCAAGCCATATTCAATTGAATATGCTACAAAGACAACATATTTGATGTTCAAACTCATAAACTTTATTTTTTTCCCCCCAAATAATCATTAACTTTAGAATTTGATGCCAGCAACACGTGACAAAGAAGTTGGGAAAGGTGGCAATAAATACTGATAAAGTTGAGGAGTGCTCATCAAACACTTATTTGGAACATCCCACAGGTGAGCAGGCTAATTGGGAACAGGTGGGTGCCATGATTGGGTATGAAAGTAGATTCCATGAAATGCTCAGTCATTCACAAACAAGGATGGGGCGAGGGTCACCACTTTGTCAACAAATGCGTGAGCAAATTGTTGAACAGTTTAAGAAAAACCTTTCTCAACCAGCTATTGCAAGGAATTTAGGGATTTCACCATCTACGCTCCGTAATATCATCAAAGGGTTCAGAGAATGTGGAGAAATCACTGCACGTAAGCAGCTAAGCCCGTGACCTTCCATCCCTCAGGCTGTACTGCATCAACAAGCGACATCAGTGTGTAAAGGATATCACCACATGGGCTCAGGAACACTTCAGAAACCTACTGTCAGTAACTACAGTTGGTCGCTACATCTGTAAGTGCAAGTTAAAACTCTCCTATGCAAGGCGAAAACCGTTTATCAACAACACCCAGAAACGCTGTCGGCTTCGCTGGGCCTGAGCTCATCTAAGATGGACTGATACAAAGTGGAAAAGTGTTCTGTGGTCTGACGAGTCCACATTTCAAATTGTTTTTGGAAACTGTGGACGTCGTGTCCTCCGGACCAAAGAGGAAAAGAACCATCCGGATTGTTATAGGCGCAAAGTGTAAAAGTCAGCATGTGTGATGGTATGGGGGTGTATTAGTGCCCAAGACATGGGTAACTTACACATCTGTGAAGGCACCATTAATGCTGAAAGGTACATACAGGTTTTGGAGCAACATATGTTGCCATCCAAGCAACGTTACCATGGACGCCCCTGCTTATTTCAGCAAGACAATGCCAAGCCACGTGTTACATCAACGTGGCTTCATAGTAAAAGAGTGCGGGTACTAGACTGGCCTGTCTGTAGTCCAGACCTGTCTCCCATTGAAAATGTGTGGTGCATTATGAAGCCTAAAATAGCACAAGGGAGACCCCCGGACTGTTGAACAACTTAAGCTGTACATCAAGCAAGAATGGGAAAGAATTCCACCTGAGAAGCTTCAAAAATGTGTCTCCTCAGTTCCCAAACCTTTACTGAGTGTTGTTAAAAGGAAAGGCCATGTAACACAGTGGTGAACATGCCCTTTCCCAACTACTTTGGCACGTGTTGCAACCATGAAATTCTAACTTAATTATTATTTGCCAAAAAAAAAAAAAAGTTTATGAGTTTGAACATCAAATATGTTGTCTTTGTAGCATATTCAACTGAGTATGGGTTGAAAATGATTTGCAAATCATTGTATTCCGTTTATATTTACATCTAACACAATTTCCCAACTCATATGGAAACGGGGTTTGTAATAAGCTAAACTACAAAACGTCTGGTCTACTTTACAACTGTGAATGCTGGACTTTAAAAATCCACAAGTGAGAAAATTAGAGGCAACTGAAATGTGATTCTTCTGAAAAAATTCTCTGCACATCACGGACTGAAAAGAAAATACCGAAGAGCTTAGTTTTTGAACTAAAATGCACACCAAACGTTTGCCCCAGTTTCCGTATTACGTCTCGGTTATCACATGTCCTAAGACTGCGCATAACAAACCAGATTCTGCCCACCTATCATTCTGCAGAATCAAGTACCCAAACAAAGAATCCCACGGGGCCAAAGAAAATTGCAAGTTCTAGCACTTTGATAAAGAAGGTGAGAAAAGTACGGCATCCCTCTACCCTCATTGTCATCTTCACCAGCAAGCTTTCAAAGAAGGTCAAAGTCATTTCATCCATCATTTATATGTATTTAGCATTATTTCTGCATGTAAAACTGTAATCATTATCTACTAAAATGTATTGTCTCTCAATATTTTTGGACGTCTGGAACGTATCAATTGGATTTGTATGATTTCTTACGAGGAAAATGGATTCAGGGCTTTTGGAATGAATGATTAAACAAACCAAGCTACCACAGATATTGGAGTTATTTGTTTGTAGGACTTCTTTCCAACTTTCCTAGTCCTCCCTCTGATGAGTGGCTTCATGGAAAACAACACCAGAAGAAACCTGACTGACAACTTTTGTAAAATACTTTCCGAATTCTGCCGAGCAACAAGTGGCCACTATGTGTGCACAAATAAAACTGAGCTTGCTTGCTAGCTAAAAATGTTTCAAAGATCTCAACCCCAGAGGCTGCACTATTTGGAGGATCCAGTCTACATGGTGTCCACCTTTCTACATAGGAACATTAAGACATTGGGAACTTTCCTGCTTGGGTCACCCATTCCTTTATGTGACCATGCCAGTTGGTTTCATTATCACACATTTGAACACAAATTTTAGCTCATTAACCTGGAGCTTATTTAGTTTTCCTGATAGCTTATCTACAGTTGGGAAGGGGTTCATATGGCCACGTTCCTGGCTGGATCTGGCGTGAGAGGAAGAGGGGAGTTATTCAATGCAGTCTACTGAAAAGGATGGTAAGCGCCATTCTACCGAGCAACTGACGCTGTGGTCAAATTGTCACATTTTAATATACTCAACACTCAACTGGGTAGTGCATGTTTCATGTGTCAGGTAAACTACAGAGAATCCCCTTCCGACTGTACCCCATTATTTATTTTTTTATATAAAAATGATACTTTGAATATTGGACCCATGCTTGAATAAATTTTAACACCATCTAGGACAATGGAATTTAATGAGGTTTTATTTAGTTTACAGGTTAACAGGCCAACCCAGTCACATAAATAAGACACCTTCATAAAGTTTTGATGTCATCACCTTAGCAAAAGCTATTCTGCTGACCTCTGGGCTGAAAACCCAGACCCTGCCTTTGAAAAAAAAAATCCTGGTGTGTCCATCAATAGCTGTGGTGGGAACTGGGGGAGTGTAGGGGGGAGTAACATCTGTTTGGCGTTTATCCCACCTTATTGTCTTGATGGTGTCCTCCAACAAGTCTACAGCTGGGATTCAGGGAGTGCACCAAACCAGTCCAGGGGAACATGCTTGCTCCGGGTTCTCATCCTTCCACAGCTCCTGTGAAGGTAAAGAAGACAACATGTGGGATGTGCCTCCTCATTTCCTTTCTTTAATGCCCCAGACGGAGTTTGTACTGCTGCTTAAATAATGTCATATTAGCTCAGGAAAAAGGAGTCTCCTCTCAGGAAGTAGTGCTACTTCCACAACACATGCGACTACAAAGGCGCTACTGTTTTATGACCATTGTACACCCACACGTCTGGGACATAATCACCCTTTAAAAACACATTTGGACCACCATGGCATTACTATATACAGGTAAAAGCCAGTAAATTAGAATATTTAGAAAAACTTGATTTATTTCAGTAATTGCATTCAAAAGGTGTAACTTGTACATTATATTTATTCATTGCACACAGACTGATGCATTCAAATGTTTATTTCATTTAATTTTGATGATTTGAAGTGGCAACAAATGAAAATCCAAAATTCCGTGTGTCACAAAATTAGAATATTACTTAAGGCTAATACAAAAAAGGGATTTTTAGAAATGTTGGCCAACTGAAAAGTATGAAAATGAAAAATATGAGCATGTACAATACTCAATACTTGGTTGGAGCTCCTTTTGCCTCAATTACTGCGTTAATGCGGCGTGGCATGGAGTCCATGAGTTTCTGGCACTGCTCAGGTGTTATGAGAGCCCAGGTTGCTCTGATAGTGGCCTTCAACTCTTCTGCGTTTTTGGGTCTGGCATTCTGCATCTTCCTTTTCACAATACCCCACAGATTTTCTATGGGGCTAAGGTCAGGGGAGTTGGCGGGCCAATTTAGAACAGAAATACCATGGTCCGTAAACCAGGCTCGGGTAGATTTTGCGCTGTGTGCAGGCGCCAAGTCCTGTTGGAACTTGAAATCTCCATCTCCATAGAGCAGGTCAGCAGCAGGAAGCATGAAGTGCTCTAAAACTTGCTGGTAGACGGCTGCGTTGACCCTGGATCTCAGGAAACAGAGTGGACCGACACCAGCTGGACTGCTGCTGAGTGGTCCAAAGTCATGTTTTCTGACGAAAGCAAATTTTGCATTTCCTTTGGAAATCGAAGTCCCAGAGTCTGGAGGAAGACAGGAGAGGCACAGGATCCACGTTGCCTGAAGTCTAGTGTAAAGTTTCCACCATCAGTGATGGTTTGGGGTGCCATGTCATCTGCTGGTGTCGGTCCACTCTGTTTCCTGAGATCCAGGGTCAACGCAGCCGTCTACCAGCAAGTTTTAGAGCACTTCATGCTTCCTGCTGCTGACCTGCTCTATGGAGATGGAGATTTCAAGTTCCAACAGGACTTGGCGCCTGCACACAGCGCAAAATCTACCCGTGCCTGGTTTAGGGACCATGGTATTTCTGTTCTAAATTGGCCCGCCAACTCCCCTGACCTTAGCCCCATAGAAAATCTGTGGGGTATTGTGAAAAGGAAGATGCAGAATGCCAGACTCAAAAACGCAGAAGAGTTGAAGGCCACTATCAGAGCAACCTGGGCTCTCATAACACCTGAGCAGTGCCAGAAACTCATCGACTCCATGCCACGCCGCATTAACGCAGTAATTGAGGCAAAAGGAGCTCCAACCAAGTATTGAGTATTGTACATGCTCATATTTTTCATTTTCATACTTTTCAGTTGGCCAACATTTCTAAAAATCCCTTTTTTGTATTAGCCTTAAGTAATATTCTAATTTTGTGACACACGGAATTTTGGATTTTCCTTTGTTGCCACTTCAAATCATCAAAATTAAATGAAATAAACATTTGAATGCATCAGTCTGTGTGCAATGAATAAATATAATGTACAAGTTACACCTTTTGAATGCAATTACTGAAATAAATCAAGTTTTTCAAAATATTCAAATTTACTGGCTTTCACCTCTATGTTTAACACTTATTTTTATTCCAGAATGTCAAATTTAGGATTGATATTCTACTGACCCAGCAAGACCCTCTGTAAGGAACACACGCACTATTTCAAATGCAACAACCAGATCAAATGTGTTGACATCCTTTACGTCTGTATGAAATGTAACGTCCATGAAAATGAATAACCTGACTTCCCAACATGGCGGTCATAGACCTGCACATAATGAAGTTTATCCAGTTATTGTCCCTTTAAAGGCAGATATTATGTAGTCTAATCCAACTTGAGCAGGTTTTGGTAACTGTTCATTTTTAAGATACTAAATGAAAGACATGTTGAAAGTCCTAAGTGGTGGACACGGCCTACTCCTCTACTTGTGCATGGAAAAGGCTAAATGTGGTTGATAGACAAATGCATCAAGATGCACATTCAAGTGATGCTTTGCAATGTTTTTTCCTGTCCAATGTTTATTTAAAAAAAACACATAGGTACATCGTGTTTCAGCAATCACAACTGCAAAATAAACTGCATAAAACATAAAGAAAGCATTTTTCAGTCGTTGTTGCATACGCTGCCACTTTTTTTTTGCAAACAAATTTTTCCGGGTCTAACAAGGCTAGAAATGTAAATGCATTTTGCACAATAAAGTTGAATTAAAAGCCGTCAGTCAGTCAGTCCATGTTGGATTGACCACTAAGACACTTCCTGTTTTCGCTTTTAATTCCTTATTTGGTTATGGTCGAAAACTCAAAAGATGAGGTAACCTGGCTTTAAATGACGGGTAAAATGTCGCCATCTGTCGGGCGGTTGTCGTCACTGCACGATATTCAACAGTTTACTATGATGAAAATGTGATTCAATTCAAGCTTATTTGTATTGATTTACCTTTGAGAGGAAGTTTGTTGTCGTGGTATGGCTTGTAATGATCAGACGGATTATACAAGCAATGTGTTTATTCCGACCAGCTCTCAGTGGAGCATAGGATTCAATGTGTCACAACAACAAGCGTCATCACGTCACATCCGGTCCGGGACATCCTGTATGCTATATCAGAATAAAGGCATAACAGACAACGCCACTTTTGTAACCTTCCTTAATGGCGGATTATTTGTACTAACTTACCTTTGAGAGGAAGTGTGTAACCTTCCATAACGGCTAATTATTTGTATTAACTTACCTTTGAGAGGAAGTGTGTAACCTTCCATATTTGCTAATTATTTGTATTAACTTACCTCTGAGAGGAAGTGTGTAACCTTCCATAACGGCTAATTATTTGTATTAACTTACCTTTGAGAGGAAGTGTGTAACCTTCCATTACGGCTAATTATTTTTATTAACTTACCTTTGAGAGGAAGTGTGTAACCTTCCATAATGGCGGATTATTTGTATTAACTTACCTTTGAGAGGAAGTGTGTAACCTTCCATAATGGCGGATTATTTGTATTAACTTACCTTTGAGAGGAAGTGTGTAACCTTCCATAACGGCTAATTATTTGTACTAACTTACCTTTGAGAGGAAGTGTGTAACCTTCCATAACTGCTAATTATTTGTATTAACTTACCTTTGAGAGGAAGTGTGTAACCTTCCATAACTGCTAATTATTTGTATTAATTTAACTTTGAGAGGAAGTGTGTAACCTTCCATAATGGCGGATTATTTGTATTAACTTACCTTTGAGAGGAAGTGTGTAACCTTCCATAACTGCTAATCATTTGTATTAATTTACCTTTGAGAGGAAGTGGGTAACCTTCCATAATGGCGGATTATTTGTACTAACTTACCTTTGAGAGGAAGTGTGTAACCTTCCATAACGGCTAATTATTTGTATTGATTTACCTTTGAGAGGAAGTGTGTAACCTTCCATAACGGCTAATTATTTTTATTAACTTACCTTTGAGAGGAAGTGTGTAACCTTCCATAACTGCAAATTATTTGTATTAATTTACCTTTGAGAGGAAGTGTGTAACCTTCCATAATGGCGGATTATTTGTATTAATTTACCTTTGAGAGGAAGTGTGTAACCTTCCATATTTGCTAATTATTTGTACTAACTTACCTTTGAGAGGAAGTGTGTAACCTTCCATAACGGCTAATTATTTGTACTAACTTACCTTTGAGAGGAAGTGTGTAACCTTCCATTACGGCTAATTATTTGTATTAACTTACCTTTGAGAGGAAGTGTGTAACCTTTCTTAACTGCTAATTATTTGTATTAATTTACCTTTGAGAGGAAGTGTGTAACCTTCCATAACGGCGCATGCGTGGTCACCTCGCGCTCTAACACACTTAAGGGAGCAACAACAAAGCCAAAACAAAACAGAATAGTTTGGTTTTCTTACTTTAAAGGTGTGTGTAAAGTGTGAATACAAATCCTAAGATGTGGACGTAACATCAGCACACGTGAAAGCAGTTGGCGAAATCAAGTCACGTGTTAAGAAAATGAAAGTTTTATCGAATCTGTTTTGGAGGCCATGTTGCTTTAAAAATAACCACGTGATCGTTGTGGCGTGACGTCATACACCCGGAAGTAAAGCCGCATCCAGCGGTGTTGTCGTGGAGAATCCAGACTAAATAGCAGGAATATGAAAGCTTCGTGGAAGAAGAAGTAACTTTTCACCTGACAGGGAATTTCGAAGGCAGATATGCTATTTTTCCCCCCCCATTTGTCGTTTTTCTTGTCGGTTGACAGCGAAGTAATGTATAGCATATTGCACTGTAGCATGTAGCATGTAGCATGTAGCTTTGCTACAAGGCAACTCACATTGACGTGTTTAAATGATTGTCACACACACATTATTCATAGATTACAGGCACATGTTATAATGGCAGTGGCAGTGTTTGGAGCAAGACAAGTTCTTCTAAACCTGAGGTCCACCTTCCAAAGAGCAGCCATTTTCAGCAGAAGCAGACTAGTTAGTTGTTACCTGGTGAAGAGAAGCAGACTAGTTAGTTGTTACCTGGTGAAGAGAAGGCAACTGTTCATAAACATCCCCAAGGTTGCATTGTTGTGTTGGAGCACATCATCCCTGGTAGCAAAATGCCAAGCAGCCTCTCTTCCGCCAGCGACCATCAAGAAGAATTCCCTCATCAAAGTCCAAGTTCACAAACTGGTCTTCCTCCTCCACCTGGGACTGCGTGCGTTAGTCCTGCTCCTCAAATTCGGACCCATTCTCCTCCTCTCCCCCTTAGTCCTGCTCTCCACTGGCTGGGCTTCCCTGTGGCTGGACGCCCTGCTGTGGGTGACGGAAAGCTCCGGTGCGACCTTCATCAAGCTGGGCCAGTGGGCCAGCACCAGGCGGGACATTTTCTCCGAGGAGTTCTGCGAGCGCTTCTCCAGGCTCCATGTGAAGGTGCGCCCCCATCCCTGGGCTCACACCAAGCAGTGCCTCAGGAGGGCCTTCGGGGAGCAATGGAGGAAGGTACTCACCTTCCAGAGCAAAGAGCCAGTGGGTTCAGGCTGCGTGGCTCAGGTGTACCAAGGCTGGGCCAAGAAGGACCAGGTGGAAGACCCGGCCTTCAAGACGCTGGTGGAGGAGTTGGACAAAGAGGACCTTCTGGAAGCTTGGGAGATTCCTGGTTTGGGAGGAGTGGTGAGCTCTCTGTGGAATCTCTGGAAGGGGAACAAGGAGGTGGATCAGGGGCCGCATGAGCACAACATCTCCCAGAAAGATCACATGATACCTGTCGCAATCAAGGTGAGTTCACCAAACACTAACTCAAAGTTATTTGCCCTAATTGATCTTGTTGTTGCCAAGGTGGTCCACCCAGGCATCAAAAGGCAGGTGGAGATGGACCTGCTGCTGATGAAGGCCGCTAGTTGGCTCCTGCACTGCCTGCCCGGACTCAAGTGGCTCAGCTTGTGCGAGATAGTCCAGGAGTTTGAGACGCTCATGACCAAACAGGTAGGCCAAACCTCAAAAATGGTGTTTCTCACAGGACTGCAATCTATTTGTGGCATTCAAATTGCTGAGTAAAAACATTAAAATAAGACTTTCTTACTTGCTTCTTTTTGCAGTTAATTTCATGTCATGTGGTTACTTTTAGATGCATTTACTGTGTGAGAGGAGCGATACTTGCTTTTATATCAGAGACTAGCCGCTTTCCTGACAATGGCTATGGCTACTCGCTAAATATAATAGTAGGCAACACGAATGAGCCCTCATACTCCATCTTCTTATCCTCTGGCAGACAAAGTGTGTTGGAATCCAATAGACTTTATTTAGCCCACAATGTGGTTGCAGTGCAGATACAAAGAAGGAAACATCAAATACATTAAAGGAGCGCAGGGATGATGCAATCAGCTGACACTTCAGCGGCGCCATTTCTACACACAGCTACAACACAACCAGCAATAATGACATTAAATTACAGTAGTGTAGTAGACCTAAGTATTCATTAAGTACCACCATAATGACAACATTAAATACAGTAGTGTAGTAGACCTAAGTATTCATCAAGTACCACCATAATGACAACGTTAAAATACAGTAGTGTAGTAGACCTAAGTATTCATTAAGTACCACCATAATGACAACATTAAATACAGTAGTGTAGTAGACCTAAGTATTCATCAAGTACCACCATAATGACAACATTAAATACAGTAGTGTAGTAGACCTAAGTATTCATTAAGTACCACCAGAATGACAACATTAAATACAGTAGTGTAGTAGACTTAAATATTCATTAAGTACCACCATAATGACAACATTAAATATAGTAGTGTAGTACACCTAAGTATTCATTAAGTACCACCATAATGACATTAAAATACAGTAGTGTAGTAGGCCTAAATATTCATTAAAAACAAGGCAGATTTTTTATATAACCGGTATATTTAATATTTTTGGCCGCTGTAACACACACAGTTGAACAGTAACACTGTGTTTGAATATTTAAGTGACTCTTTGGCTTACTGCAGTTTGAGAACCACTGCTTTAACGTGTACTAAACACAGAGTATGTGAGGAACACAGTGGAAGGTGATTAGCTCTAATTCAAAAGAACAAATAGGAAATGATATCAATGGAAATAATCTGTTCCAAGGTCAAACTATAGCCATGATAAAAACGTGTGGTGGATGCAAGAAAGTGGTAGGCGGTGTATTGACTTCACATTGCAATGGTTGATGTGTAAAAAGCTGTATGATAAAAGACAAAAGACTTAGTGTGGCACAGTGATGTGAGGAGTGTCACTCCAGCCATATTGTACTGAGCAGCCATGACAGAAACAAGATTATCATGCCATTTTTCCTCTACTGGTGTATCGTTGTGTGGTGATGTCATTGGACAAGAAGCAAAGAAAGAGTAATTGTCAGGTGAAGTAAAGCAGCTCATTGTGTTCCAGATGGACCTTCGCTTGGAGGCCAAGAACATGGAGCACTTCCGGCACAACTTCCAGCAGGTGGACTACGTCAAGTTTCCCACCCCACTACGGCCTTTTGTCACCAGGACTATTTTGGTGGAAACCTTTGAGGTGAGTGATGAAGCATGGGAAGGGAACATGTCAAGGTGACACACCCCATTCTTCTTTGGTAGGAGAGCGAGCCCATCTCCAACTTCCTGAAAGAGCAGATTCCTCAGGAGGTGAAGCAAAGGATCGCCAGGATGGGTGTGGACACGCTGCTGAAAATGGTGACATTTTTACCATTAGTTTGGCAAAAACCTTCTTTTTAAAGGTTACTAACAGTGAAGTATGACACGTTGTTGTTGTTGTAATTAACAGCAACTTCTTAGTTCATATTTTCATTTCATTCATTTATTAGTCTCCATTTACACAACTCTCACAAAATAGCATCTCCAATACCATGTTGTCATCTGAAAAAACAATAGTAATATTACAATAAAATGAATTTAGAAAAAAGACGGTGTGTCTGAAAAGGAGCAGGAAAAAGAAATGTCTTCAATAATCTCTCTGATATAATAATCATATTCTTTATCAACATATAATGAAATTAGCACAATATGACATTTTGTTGCATCCACAAGATATTTATATCCTAAAATGTCTTCATAAGATATTCATTTGTCAAATCATTTATTTAAAAATAAAAAGTTTTCTCTAAACTTACTTCCTTTTATCACAGCTGCTGTTTGATGAAGATGACTTGACAACATTCTTTTAAAAGACACAATTCATGTTTACATTCACCTTTTCTGTGAGGACAAACACTGTTTAATGTACAATTACATATAATTACTTCCAGGAACACTCACACAACATCATAATAACAATAGAACAAAGTACAACATAATAATAATAGCACAAACTACAACATAATAATAACAATAGCACAAAGTACAACAATAATAACAATAGCACAAAGTACAACATAATAATAACAATATCACAAAGTAGAACATAATAATAACAATAGCACAAAGTACAACATAATAACAATAGCAAAAAGTACAACATAATAATAACAATAGCACAAAGTACAACATAATAATAACAATAGCACAAAGTACAACATAATAATAACAATAGCACAAAATACAACATAATAATAACAATAGCACAAAGAACAACATAATAATAACAATAGCACAAAGTACAACATAATAATAACAATAGCAAAAAGTACAGCATAATAACAATAGCACAAAGTACAACATAATAATAACAATAGCAAAAAGTACAACATAATAATAACAATAGCACAAAGTACAACATAATAATAACAATAGCACAAAGTACAACATAATAATAACAATAGCACAAAGTACAACATAATAATAACAATAGCACAAAGAACAACATAATAATAACAATAGCAAAAAGTACAACATAACAATAGCACAAAGTACAACATAATAATAACAATAGCACAAAGTACAACATAATAACAATAGCAAAAAGTACAACATAATAATAACAATAGCACAAAGTACAACATAATAATAACAATAGCACAAAGTACAACATAATAATAACAATAGCACAAAATACAACATAATAATAACAATAGCACAAAGAACAACATAATAATAACAATAGCACAAAGTACAACATAATAATAACAATAGCACAAAGTACAACATAATAATAACAATAGCACAAAATACAACATAATAATAACAATAGCACAAAGAACAACATAATAATAACAATAGCACAAAGTACAACATAATAATAACAATAGCACAAAGTACAACATAATAATAACAATAGCACAAAATACAACATAATAATAACAATAGCACAAAGAACAACATAATAATATTAGCACAAAGTACAACATAATAATAACAATAGCACAAAGTACAACATAATAATAACAATAGCAAAAAGTACAGCATAATAACAATAGCACAAAGTACAACATAATAATAACAATAGCAAAAAGTACAACATAATAATAACAATAGCACAAAGTACAACATAGTAATAACAATAGCACAAAGTACAACATAATAATAACAATAGCACAAAGTACAACATAATAATAACAATAGCACAAAGAACAACATAATAATAACAATAGCAAAAAGTACAACATAACAATAGCACAAAGTACAACATAATAATAACAATAGCACAAAGTACAACATAATAATAACAATAGCACAAAGTACAACATAATAATAACAATAGCACAAAGTACAACATAATAATAACAATAGCACAAAGTACAACATAATAATAACAATAGCACAAAATACAACATAATAATAACAATAGCACAAAGAACAACATAATAATATTAGCACAAAGTACAACATAATAATAACAATAGCACAAAGTACAACATAATAATAACAATAGCAAAAAGTACAGCATAATAACAATAGCACAAAGTACAACATAATAATAACAATAGCAAAAAGTACAACATAATAATAACAATAGCACAAAGTACAACATAATAATAACAATAGCACAAAGTACAACATAATAATAACAATAGCACAAAGTACAACATAATAATAACAATAGCACAAAGAACAACATAATAATAACAATAGCACAAAGTACAACATAATAATAACAATAGCACAAAGAACAACATAATAATAACAATAGCACAAAGTACAACATAATAATAACAATAGCACAAAGTACAGATGTAGAAACAAAAACTTCACCATGAAAACTCCAACAAATGAATATGATGATTAGCTTTTTCATAACCAAAAAGGAGTGGGAAGAAGTGAAACTTATTTACTCCCACTCCTCATTCATAAATGTACTAAGCTATCTTGTCAGGTGTTCTAAACCTTTTTGATCTCAGGGTCCAACCTTTCCCACTACAGCGGGGCCCGGGGCCCACTCAAATATTAACACTGAATTTGTAATCTTACTCTTGATTTGAATGGTATTCAAGTAATATATTTAACCCAGTTATAAAAGGATCAACCTTGTCAAATGACATGAAACCATCATTATTATCAAGGCTTAGGTCAGGCTGATTGCAAAAATAAATACTACCGTATTTTTCGGACTATAAGGCGCACGCACTTAAAAGCCTTTCATTTTCTCAAAAATTATAATCCGGTGCACCTAATGTACGGAATCATTCTGATTGTGATTACCGACCTCGCAGCTATTTTATTTGGTACATGGTGTCATAAGTGAAACTAGTAGATGGCAGTCACACATAAGAGATACGCGTGATGTTCATGCACGCTTCATTTTGTGCACCAGTAATAAAACATGGTAACACTTTAGTATGGGGAACATATTCACCATTAATTAGTTCCTTATTAACATGCAAATTAGTAACATATTGGCTCTTAACTAGTCATTATTAAGTACTTATTATAACCCTAACCCTCTAACCCTAACCAAATAACTCTAAATGAAGTCTTTGTTACTTAGAATATGTTCCCCTTACCAAAAACTTATAACTTTGTCTTGAATTTGAAGAAAAACAACATGTTATTTTTTACTAAAGAAGGTTTGGTGAATGTGAATATGAAAGTGGTGAAGTTCACTACCTCCAACAAGGTTAAGAAGCACTGATTTAGGGGGTTGCTTCATGCAAAGATGTTATATTTTGACTAGTCTCTATCTGAGGTATAAACTTGTCACACAAGCGCACGACACCTTGATGTAGTTTGGTAGCAAGTCCACAAGATGGCAGTAGTCACCAGCTTACTGCTGCAGGACCAGGTGTCTACAATACTTCCACTTTCTCTTGTACTCCAAATCATTATTAAAGTTGTCTATTTCTCTTCCAGATCTTCGTGGACAACTTTGTCCACGGCGACCTCCACCCAGGGAACATCCTGGTGCAAAGCAGCAGCCCACCTGCCGGCCCCGCAGACCTGGGTCAGACCACCCTCACAGACTTGTGGGACACTGTGGTGGTCAGCTTGCGACCTCGGCCCAGTCCCTTCAAGCTGGTGCTGCTGGACGCTGGCATCGTGGCCCGCCTGAAGAAGGACGACCTGGCCAACTTCAAGGCCGTCTTCACCGCCGTGGTGCTGCGACAGGTAGACCTCGCCCACACCCCCTCGGTCTCACCACACTGTTCACAGCAGCTTTTGTCCCGCCAGGGCGACCGTGTGGCGGAGCTGATCCTGCACCACGCCCGCGCCAGCGAGTGCAAGGACGTGCCGCGCTTCAAGAAGGAGATGGCGGAGCTGGTGGACGGCGCTCTCAGCAACACGCTGTCTCTTGGAAAGGTGCCTTGCTCATTTCCCTGACAAGGACGCCATGTCTGTGCTAGATGCACTTTTTAAACCATGCTTCCAAGTATTGGTCCCAAACCAGCGGAAAAAACAAGTATCGGATGATATCGATACAAGCAGTCCTGCAGCCGTTTACTGGTGTGTGATATGTGCGATACAAGCAGTCCTGCAGAGTGTTTACTTGTGTCTGATATCATGTGCGATACAAGCAATCCTGCAGTGTGTTTACTTGTGTGATGTCATGTGCGATACAAGCAATCCTGCAGTGTGTTTACTGGTGTGTGATATCATGTGCGATACAGGCAATATGCAGTGTGTTTACTGGTGTGTGATGCAAGCAGTCCTGCAGCGTGTTTACTTGTGTGTGATATCATGTGCGATACAAGCAATCCTGCAGCGTGTTTACTTGTGTGTGATATCATGTGTGATACAAGCAGTCCTGCAGTGTGTTTACTTGTGTGTGATATGTGCGATACAAGCAGTCCTGCAGAGTGTTTACTTGTGTCTGATATCATGTGCGATACAAGCAATCCTGCAGTGTGTTTACTGGTGTGTGATATCATGTGCGATACAGGCAATATGCAGTGTGTTTACTGGTGTGTGATGCAAACAGTCCTGCAGCGTGTTTACTTGTGTGTGATATCATGTGCGATACAAGCAATCCTGCAGCGTGTTTACTTGTGTGTGATATCATGTGTGATACAAGCAGTCCTGCAGTGTGTTTACTTGTGTGTGATATGTGCGATACAAGCAGTCCTGCAGAGTGTTTACTTGTGTCTGATATCATGTGCGATACAAGCAATCCTGCAGTGTGTTTACTTGTGTGATGTCATGTGCGATACAAGCAATCCTGCAGTGTGTTTACTGGTGTGTGATATGTGCGATACAGGCAATATGCAGTGTGTTTACTGGTGTGTGATATCATGTGCGATGCAAGCAGTCCTGCAGCGTGTTTACTTGTGTCTGATATCATGTGCGATACAAGCAATCCTGCAGTGTGTTTACTTGTGTGATGTCATGTGCGATACAAGCAATCCTGCAGTGTGTTTACTGGTGTGTGATATGTGCGATACAGGCAATATGCAGTGTGTTTACTGGTGTGTGATATCATGTGCGATGCAAGCAGTCCTGCAGCGTGTTTACTTGTGTCTGATATCATGTGCGATACAAGCAATCCTGCAGTGTGTTTACTTGTGTGATGTCATGTGCGATACAAGCAATCCTGCAGTGTGTTTACTGGTGTGTGATATGTGCGATACAGGCAATATGCAGTGTGTTTACTGGTGTGTGATATCATGTGCGATGCAAGCAGTCCTGCAGCGTGTTTACTTGTGTGTGATATCATGTGCGATACAAGCAATCCTGCAGCGTGTTTACTTGTGTGTGATATCATGTGCGATACAAGCAATCCTGCAGCGTGTTTACTTGTGTGTGATATGTGCGATACAAGCAATCCTGCAGTGTGTTTACTTGTGTGATATCATGTGCGATACAAGCAATCCTGCAGCGTGTTTACTTGTGTGTGATATCATGTGCGATACAAGCAATCCTGCAGCGTGTTTACTTGTGTGTGATATGTGCGATACAAGCAATCCTGCAGGGTGTTTACTTGTGTGTGATATCATGTGCAATACTTGTGCAAAGCTGGACAGTGAACATCTGCTAGTCCTCCAATAAATCTTTTCTTCTATTTGAGTGATTTTCAAAAGGTAAACATGGTCGTGTAGAGGCGACGTAGTATCAGATGATTATTTGTATTAATTAGGTCTTTACATGTATGTGGTCCTGGCATAGTGTTTATTGTTGGTAAACAAACAAGTGAAGGAGTAACAATCAGATGGTTTGTGTTGCAGATCCAAGTTGCTGACTTGCTGTCCAGAGTGTTCAGCCTCCTCATCAAACACAAGGTAATAAACATCACTGACATCTTTCTTCCACAACTCCCGCCCTTTTCTTCTGGTCCAGGTGAAGCTGGAGAGTAACTTTGCATCCATGGTCTTCGCCATCATGGTACTGGAAGGTCTGGGCAGGTCCTTGGATCCTAACCTGGACATCCTGGAGATGGCCAAACCTCTACTGGTCAACAACTCCAAGCCCTAATCAAGTTTGACGCCTAAAATAGCTCATGAAGGACAATCACTTCTTTCATGACTTAACTGCAGAGAGTGCATGGTGTCTGATAGAGCTCAAGGTCTTGTGTTGTAGGGTTATTATATTGTGCTACTATTTCACATGTGTCAGAGGTCCCACAATAGTGGAGTTGGCATAGCTCCATCTTTCATTTTAAGATGTGTAGGGAAGCCTTTTTTTTTTCTTTTCTACAAAGCTGTCATTAATGAGATGACATCATTATGAGTCTATTTTGCATACATTTTTTGCAACTTTAGCACCCACGAATATAACAGTCTTGTTTTGTAACTTGAAACTTCCATCCCATAATAGTTCATTGCATGTGTACATCCAGGTTTCATTTTAAGATGTGTGGTGAAGCCTCTTTTTTTTTTTTTTTTCCTTTTACAAAGCTGTCCTTCAAAAGCTGAAATAAGGAGTCCATTTTGTTGAGACTATGCCGCACACAAATATATATATATATATATATATATATGGTAACACTTTAGTATGGGGAACATATTCACAATTAATTAGTTGCTTATTAAAGTAACAAAGACTTAATTTAGAGTTATTTGGACACTAGGG
Organism: Nerophis lumbriciformis; assembly: GCF_033978685.3. Classification (NCBI taxonomy): domain Eukaryota; kingdom Metazoa; phylum Chordata; class Actinopteri; order Syngnathiformes; family Syngnathidae; genus Nerophis; species Nerophis lumbriciformis. The sequence goes on from NC_084557.2 coordinate 54,751,212, forward strand.
CAACATATTAGGGTTACTAATAAGCAATAATTTTGAGGTTATTGAGGGAAGACTCTTAATGTCTTACTGCTTTTATAATAAGGCCATGCAGAATAAGGCATTAATAAATACTTAATAGTGACTAGTTAAGAGCCAATATGTTACTAATTTGCATGTTAATAAGTAACTAATTAATGGTGAATATGTTCCCCATACTGTTGTCTAGAGAAATGGAGGTGCCAGACAAGAAGATGTGGATAAGTGTCTGGTCACACCTCTAATAAAGACATGACATGAAACAGAAGGTAGAATTACAACAGTCGTGTTTTTCCATGGAATGTTACAAGTCATTGAGGGATGACCTCTACTAACCCACAATATGACCTCTACTAACCCACAATATGACCTCTACTAACCCACAGGCCACAATCTGGGGAAATACTGTGAGTAGTTGAAAAGTACTTTTTTCATGTCTTGTGTTGCAATATTTGTCCTTACACAGTAAAAAAAAAAAAAGACCTCATTACTTGGGAACACGCCTGTGCTTCAATATATTCATAATAAAGAGAATCCAGGAGAAGCTTGTGTTGTTTTCAGGAAGTAGACTGCACCCACCACACTACAGTGATGGCTGCACTCAGGAAGTAGACTGCACCCACCAGTGATGGCTGCACACTCCATTCTTATTCAACCTCTTTCCAAATCCATTTGTGGAAATCCTTCAAAATAAAATGTTTAGGCAGTATCCATCCAAGCCATAATCTTTAAATATAATTATTATACATTGCAACAATAGATTTGAATGGAGACTCAATTGTGGATGGAATCGTCACCTCGGCTGAAAATGGAATCAAACTTTTATGTGCCGAAAGATTGAGTCTATTTGTTTAGTATTTTATTTGAATCTGTCAATGAAAAGCACAATGGACACACTCGAGGAAGAACAGTCAGCATGGCTGAGAGGAACTTAAGGAGGTTTTTGGTGCCAGAAGAAAATCAAATATCACATACTATTATTGCGAAAACTTGATTTTGTCTTTTTTTTTTTTTTTTTTTAGAGCAGCACTGTTCAGCTAAGAAGGGAGTAAAAAATTGTAACGATAAATATTAACCAACAAGAATAATTATAATAAGGAAAGAAAATACCATAATAGACAAACACAATTTCCGCAGAAGATTCTGTCACAACAGCCATTTTTTCCCCCACATTTTCTTTTTTTAAATGAATTAAATAGTTTTCTTAAAAAATATCTCACCATTTACTTATACTTGTTTTTTTTATTGCAATTGCAAAAAATAGGCAACCGGACTAGTCGTGATAGTGTTGGCAGCAGCAGCCTTGCAGTACTCACGTTCGGCCGCCAGGGGGAGGCATAGAGTCACCCTCTTCTCTATTTAGAGTTTGGAATGATGCTCGTGTGCGTTGCCGGATCTGAGTCTTATGTACAAACTTGTCAAATTCCTGAAGGACAAGGACCGCCCACTTTGGTTGTGGGGAAAGAAGTCGCATTTAAACGGAGCTAAAGAGTGAAGAATTCCTGCGAGAGTCTTGTCAAGTTCCAGTGAAGTCCCTTCAGTGTGGCGCCCCCTCCTGGAGGGATCATGCATCGTGGGAGCAAGAAGTCCATGGCAGGTGGAGCTGGGCAGTAATCCAGGTGGAGTCTTGAGGAGCAGCATCCATCGCCCGCTCTCGGGATGTTCCGGAAGACGCGGCCACCACAAAGTCGTAATAAGCTTGTGTTGACAACATAGAAGGGCTACAGTACCACAGGCTGCCACTGGGGGGACAATGTTAAGGGAGGTGGAGGTGGAGGTGGAGGTGGAGGGGTCCTAAGGACTAGGAGTTGAGCCACGGGTGGTTGAGGCATTCGCCCGCCGACGCCCTCTTCTCAGGCACCATCTCCAGCATGGGCAGCAGGAAGTGGGCGAAGTGGCTGGCGTCTTCGTGCGACCAGCCGTACTTTTCCACCAGCACGTCGAACAGTGACCAGGGCTTCAGCTTAGTGATGTGACGCAGCTCGCCTGACAACAAACACACATTTGCCTTACAATCACTAACCTCATCATGCAAGTCCAGCACACTACAAATAAACGCTCCAATCTACCAGCTGCACAAAAGCATTGCCTGTGGCTGTAGTCAACCTCCTGTTGCAACATCTTTACAAAAATGTTCTGACTAGTCACTAACACCTGTGGTTTTTTACAAGCACCTGATCAGTGCTACTAACGTTGACTAAGCAGTTATTATTGACGCTGACTAAGCAGTTACTATTAACGCTGACTAAGCAGTTATTATTAACGCTGACTAAGCAGTTATTATTAACGCTGACTAAGCAGTTATTATTAACGCTGACTAAGCAGTTATTATTGACGCTGACTAAGCAGTTACTATTAATGCTGACTAAGCAGTTATTAATGCTGACTAAGCAGTTATTATTAACACTGACTAAGCAGTTATTATTGACGCTGACTAAGCAGTTACTATTAATGCTGACTAAGCAGTTATTAACGCTGACTAAGCAGTTATTATTAACGCTGACTAAGCAGTTATTATTGACGCTGACTAAGCAGTTACTATTAACGCTGACTAAGCAGTTATTATTAACGCTGACTAAGCAGTTATTATTAACGCTGACTAAGCAGTTATTATTAACGCTGACTAAGCAGTTATTATTGACGCTGACTAAGCAGTTACTATTAATGCTGACTAAGCAGTTATTAATGCTGACTAAGCAGTTATTATTAACACTGACTAAGCAGTTATTATTGACGCTGACTAAGCAGTTACTATTAATGCTGACTAAGCAGTTATTAACGCTGACTAAGCAGTTATTATTAACGCTGACTAAGCAGTTATTATTGACGCTGACTAAGCAGTTATTATTAACGCTGACTAAGCAGTTATTATTAACGCTGACTAAGCAGTTATTAACGCTGACTAAGCAGTTATTATTAACGCTGACTAAGCAGTTATTATTAACGCTGACTAAGCAGTTATTATTGACGCTGACTAAGCAGTTACTATTAATGCTGACTAAGCAGTTATTAATGCTGACTAAGCAGTTATTATTAACACTGACTAAGCAGTTATTATTGACGCTGACTAAGCAGTTACTATTAATGCTGACTAAGCAGTTATTAACGCTGACTAAGCAGTTATTATTAACGCTGACTAAGCAGTTATTATTGACGCTGACTAAGCAGTTATTATTAACGCTGACTAAGCAGTTATTATTAACGCTGACTAAGCAGTTATTATTGACGCTGACTAAGCAGTTATTATTAACGCTGACTAAGCAGTTACTATTAACGCTGACTAAGCAGTTATTATTGACGCTGACTAAGCAGTTATTATTAACGCTGACTAAGCAGTTACTATTAACGCTGACTAAGCAGTTATTATTAACGCTGACTAAGCAGTTACTATTAACACTGACTAAGCAGTTATTGACGCTGACTAAGCAGTTATTATTGACGCTGACTAAGCAGCTATTATTGATGCTGACTAAGCAGTTATTATTAACGCTGACTAAGCAGTTATTATTAACACTGACTAAGCAGTTATTATTAGTGCTGACTAAGCAGTTATTATTAACGCTGACTAAGCAGTTATTATTAGCGCTGACTAAGCAGTTATTATTAGTGCTGACTAAGCAGTTATTATTAACGCTGACTAAGCAGTTATTATTAGCGCTGACTAAGCAGTTATTATTAGTGCTGACTAAGCAGTTATTATTAACGCTGACTAAGCAGTTATTAGCGCTGACTAAGCAGTTATTATTAGCGCTGACTAAGCAGTTATTATTAGTGCTGACTAAGCAGTTATTATTAACGCTGACTAAGCAGTTATTATTAGCGCTGACTAAGCAGTTATTATTAGTGCTGACTAAGCAGTTATTATTAACGCTGACTAAGCAGTTATTAGCGCTGACTAAGCAGTTATTATTAGCGCTGACTAAGCAGTTATTATTAGCGCTGACTAAGCAGTTATTATTAACGCTGACTAAGCAGTTATTATTAGCGCTGACTAAGCAGTTATTATTAGCGCTGACTAAGCAGTTATTAGCGCTGACTAAGCAGTTATTATTAGCGCTGACTAAGCAGTTATTATTAGCGCTGACTAAGCAGTTATTATTAACGCTGACTAAGCAGTTATTATTAGCGCTGACTAAGCAGTTATTATTAGCGCTGACTAAGCAGTTAGCGCCCTCTGTCGCTGCTCACATCTTTTCTACTAGACTTGGAGCATTTAAGTATTTGATGCCATTGTTGCTTTGGTGCGGAGAAAATACAAGCTGGACAAACGTATACAAACACTGGACACTTCATTAGGTACACCAGTCACTTTACTGAACCATGATGCCCGGTGGGATACCTTGTCGTCGTCTACAACCGTGCTTGCTTATCCTTAGAATATTTCATGCAGCTCTTGTGTGGATACCCTCAAATACAGCAGCTTGGTGTACCTAATGCAGTGGCCCATATGCGGGATCTGCACAATTAGTACAAGAACATGCTTTATATATATATATATATATATATATATATATATATATATATATATATATATATATATATGATATTGAATCATGCACAGATGACAACATGAGGATCCTCAGGTGTGTCCAGACTGGTTTTGATGATCAGAGGTGAAGAAAGTCTACAATCATCCTTGTAGGGACAAAAGTTGTGTACATGAAAAAAAATCTGATTTATTTTGTTATAATTAATTCAAAAGATTTACAGACTGAACCTGGCACTTCTTTTTCTTTTGAATGCACTAATGTGTTTGTCACAGGTGAGCTCCTGACTCACCTGGGACACACCAAGTTCCCACCTTTAGTGGTGTGGTGTGGTGAACACACCTTCTCCAAGGACATGATACCAGGATGACCACCCGTAGCTGGACGAGGCTTCGCTACACGTCTTCAAATAAACCCTGGACCTGTATTTCATGGAGGAGGCGTCATTGACACGGCCCCGCCCCTAGGGAGATGATCCTGTCCCGTGTGTATGCCACCACGTCACAGAGGGCAGAGGCTTCGCTACACATCTGAAAATAATGCCTGCAGCTCTGCCAACTTTCAGTGAAACTACACATCACATATGCTAAGCTAGCATGATTTTGCTGTTAAAATGTAATGTTAACATTGTAGCTCACATAGCTATGCTACTAACGTCTGGGTCCCACTGCTTAATGTCGTCTTATATTAATGTCTTATATTAATGTTGTCTTATATTAATGATGTCTTATATTAATGATGTCTTGTATTAATGTTGTCTTATATAAATGATGTCTTATATTAATGTTGTCTTATATTAATGTTGTCTTATATTAATGATGTCTTATATTAATGTTGTCTTATGTTAATGTTGTCTTATATTAATGATGTCTTATATTAATGTTGTCTTATATTAATGATGTCTTATATTAATGATGTCTTATATTAATGTTGTCTTATATAAATGATGTCTTATATTAATGTTGTCTTATATTAATGTTGTCTTATATTAATGATGTCTTATGTTAATGTTGTCTTATATTAATGATGTCTTATATTAATGTTGTCTTATATTAATGATGTCTTATATTAATGTTGTCTTATATTAATGTCTTATATGAATAATGTCTTATATTAATGTTGTCTTATATTAATGTTGTCTTATATTGATGTCTTATATTAATGTTGTCTTGTATTAATGTTGTCTTATATTAATGTCTTATATGAATAATGTCTTATATTAATGTTGTCTTATATTAATGTTGTCTTATATTGATGTCTTATATTAATGTTGTCTTAGATTAATGTTGTCTTATATTGATGTCTTATATTAATGTTGTCTTAGATTAATGTTGTCTTATATTAATGTTGTCTTATATTAATGTCTTATATGAATAATGTCTTATATTAATGTTGTCTTATATTAATGTTGTCTTATATTGATGTCTTATATTAATGTTGTCTTATATTAATGTTGTCTTATATTAATGTCATCTTATATTAATGTTGTCTTATATTAATGTTGTCTTATATTAATGATGTCTTATATTAATGTCGTCTTATATTAATGTCGTCTTATATTAATGTTGTCTTATATTAATGTTGTCTTATATTAATGATGTCTTATATTAATGTCGTCTTATATTAATGTCGTCTTATATTAATGTCGTCTTATATTAATGTTGTCTTATATTAATGTTGTCTTATATTAATGTTGTCTTATATTAATGATGTCTTATATTAATGTTGTCTTATATTAATGTCGTCTTATATTAAGGCATCAACAGTGGGAAAGAGATTCATATGGCCCCATTCGTCAGGATTTACCTGACACATGAAACATGACAAATTGGGATATTGCGCTATCCACTTTCGCCGCCAGATGGCAGTAGAGCGATGGATATCCTAAAACGTATTTTGCGACAATTCCAACTTTGACCACAGCATCAGTTGCAATGATCAGTGGTGCTTTCTACCATTTTCGGTAGACTGCATTGCAAAATGATAAACCCCCCCACCTTCCTCTCATGTGAGATCCACCCAGGGATGTGGCCATTTGAATCTCTTGCCTACTGTATACTGTATATCCTGTATATAGTGTACATAGTGTATATACTGTATATAGTGTACATAGTGTATATACTGTACATAGTGTATATACTGTATAAAGTGTATATACTGTATAAAGTGTATATACTGTATAAAGTGTATATACTGTATATAGTGTATATTCTGTATATGCTGTATATAGATTATATAGTGTACATAGTGTCTATAGTGTATATAGTCGGAGTGACAGTGTGTATTTTACAAGTGGATAAGTTGTAGAGACAAACAGCTGATTAGCATTAAAGGGATGGTGCACTTTTTTTGTTGGATTGTTCACAACCATCATGTTTGATTGTTCACAACCATCATGTTTGATTGTTCACAACCATCATGTTTGATTGTTCACAACCATCATGTTTGATTGTTCACAACTATCATGTTTGATTGTTCACAATCATCATGTTTGATTGTTCACAACCATCATGTTTGATTGTTCACAACTATCATGTTTGATTGTTCACAATCATCATGTTTGATTGTTCACAACCATCATGTTGGATTGTTCACAACTATCATGTTTGATTGTTCACAACCATCATGTTTGATTGTTCACAACCATCATGTTTGATTGTTCACAACCATCATGTTTGATTGTTCACAACTATCATGTTTGATTGTTCACAACTATCATGAGAGACAAGAAGACAAAATGTGTTTTCTTTTTTTTCCTGCATTCTAACATGTAAAAATGGGCTCGTTCTTGGTAGGGAGTAATCAATTCTACCTCTAAATCTCTTTCAAATGCATTCAAAAACTGTCAGCAATATTTAATTTATGTTGTGTAACCTGAATAATAACATTTATAGTTGTACTAACACACACGACGATCAATATAAGTGTGACAGTTGTTCGTCTGGTCCAGCTGGCCAGGGAAATTTCCTGTTAATTTGGGGGGAGCAATTCATTTATGTCAAAATAGCTTGTCTCCAAATTCCACATTTGCAGCTTCAAGTGACTTTCACTTCACTTTATCGACTTCCGTCTGCTCCAACCTTTCACCCTCTTATTCATGCTTGCTTCTAGAAGCAGCACTTCATCCTCAATATACTCAGCTTCAAAAAGATAAGGTTGTGAATCCTCAATTGTCCTAAAATAGTCGTCTTCGTTGTCTGTTACTAAGTCTGTCATGATTAGAACATACACAAGTGTTTGATTCTGGAAGTAAGAACTCACATGCTATGGAAATAGAAATCAATGTGTGGAATAAATGATTGCAATTATTAAAATATGGTAAATATTGTACATATTACATATTGTTATGAAGGTGTCTGTTACTACATTATATATATATACTTGCAGTGTGTATATTGTACCTATTACATATTGTTATGAAGGTGTCTGTTACTACATTATATATATACTTGCAGTGTATATTGTAAATATTACATATTGTTATGAAGGTGTCTGTTACTATATTATATATATATACTTGCAGTGTGTATATTGTACATATTACATATTGTTATGAAGGTGTCTGTTACTACATTATATATATACTTGCAGTGTGTATATTGTACATATTACATATTGTTATGAAGGTGTGTGTTACTACATTATATATATATACTTGCAGTGTGTATATTGTACATATAACATATTGTTATGAAGGTGTCTGTTACTACATTATATATATACTTGCAGTGTGTATATTGTACATATGACATATTGTTATGAAGGTGTCTGTTACTACATTATATATATACTTGCAGTGTGTATATTGTACATATTACATATTGTTTTGAAGGTGTCTGTTACTACATTATATATATACTTGCAGTGTGTATATTGTACATATTACATATTGTTTTGAAGGTGTCTGTTACTACATTATATATATACTTGCAGTGTGTATATTGTACATATTACATATTGTTATGAAGGTGTCTGTTACTACATTATATATATATTTGCAGTGTGTATATTGTACATATTACATATTGTTATGAAGGTGTCTACATTGCAGTGTGTATATTGTACATATTACATATTGTTATGAAGGTGTCTGTTACTACATTATATATATACTTGCAGTGTGTATATTGTACATATTGTTATGAAGGTGTCTACATTGCAGTGTGTATATTGTACATATTACATATTGTTATGAAGGTGTCTGTTACTACATTATATATATACTTGCAGTGTGTATATTGTACATATTACATATTGTTATGAAGGTGTCTACATTGCAGTGTGTATATTGTACATATTACATATTGTTATGAAGGTGTCTGTTACTACATTATATATATACTTGCAGTGTGTATATTGTACATATTGTTATGAAGGTGTCTACATTGCAGTGTGTATATTGTACATATTACATATTGTTATGAAGGTGTCTGTTACTACATTATATATATACTTGCAGTGTGTATATTGTACATATTACATATTGTTTTGAAGGTGTCTGTTACTACATTATATATATACTTGCAGTGTGTATATTGTACATATTACATATTGTTTTGAAGGTGTCTGTTACTACATTATATATATACTTGCAGTGTGTATATTGTACATATTACATATTGTTATGAAGGTGTCTGTTACTACATTATATATATATTTGCAGTGTGTATATTGTACATATTACATATTGTTATGAAGGTGTCTACATTGCAGTGTGTATATTGTACATATTACATATTGTTATGAAGGTGTCTGTTACTACATTATATATATACTTGCAGTGTGTATATTGTACATATTGTTATGAAGGTGTCTACATTGCAGTGTGTATATTGTACATATTACATATTGTTATGAAGGTGTCTGTTACTACATTATATATATACTTGCAGTGTGTATATTGTACATATTACATATTGTTATGAAGGTGTCTACATTGCAGTGTGTATATTGTACATATTACATATTGTTATGAAGGTGTCTGTTACTACATTATATATATACTTGCAGTGTGTATATTGTACATATTGTTATGAAGGTGTCTACATTGCAGTGTGTATATTGTACATATTACATATTGTTATGAAGGTGTCTGTTACTACATTATATATATACTTGCAGTGTGTATATTGTACATATTACATATTGTTTTGAAGGTGTCTGTTACTACATTATATATATACTTGCAGTGTGTATATTGTACATATTACATATTGTTTTGAAGGTGTCTGTTACTACATTATATATATACTTGCAGTGTGTATATTGTACATATTACATATTGTTATGAAGGTGTCTGTTACTACATTATATATATACTTGCAGTGTGTATATTGTACATATTACATATTGTTATGAAGGTGTCTACATTGCAGTGTGTATATTGTACATATTACATATTGTTATGAAGGTGTCTGTTACTACATTATATTTATACTTGCAGTGTGTATATTGTACATATTGTTATGAAGGTGTCTACATTGCAGTGTGTATATTGTACATTGATGGAGGGCTAATCTTACATATGATATTTAAAAGTCTACAAAAAGGAGGTGTGTTCTTGTCTCTCATAAAGATTGTGAACATAACAAAATAGTCAGAAAAAGCAGAGTTTCTACTTGAAGTGACAGACACTTCCATACTCTTAGTGATGTGAACAACACAAAGTAATACAAAATGGCACCTTTAGGTAGCTCGAGGCCCCTGCAGAGTTCCTCAGGCCCCGCCCACTGACACCTCAGGCCCCGCCCACTGACACCACAGGCAGTCTTTGAAGGTTTACTTTACTTTGAAGGTTTACTTTACTTTGAAGGGTTACCTTTCTTGGAGAAAAACTCTCGGCTGAACTTCCCGTCAAGGAAGACTTTGCGTGGGACCTTCCCGAGGAGCTCCATGATCAGAGCGATGTGGTCTGTGCTCACCACCACATACGTCACAGAGGGGAGGGGAGGGGACACACCATTACAGCATGCACACACACACACACACACACACACACACATGCTGGAGACAGACACACACTTCCGCCATGATGGAAGAAATGTGACACATTTAAGTCCATGTGGGACGTCCATGTGTCTCTGCCCCCCCCCCCACAGCTGTCCCGCCCACTGCTACCTCTTCTGTTGAAGAACTCCCGGGAATATTTTCCAGAGAGTGCAAAGTGCCTGGGAATACATCCCAGCAGCTCTATGATGTGGGCTATGTGGTCTAGGAGGAGCCAGAGGGAAATGTAGAGGAGATGGTCAATGAATTAGGGACAAGGAGAAAGAGAGAGAGAGAGAGAGTAAAGGAGAAACATCAGTTATAAGACAAGCTAACACTTTTGTCTGTGGAGAACATCCATCCATTTTCTACCGCTTGTCCCTTTCGGGGGTGCTGGAGCCTATCCCAGCTGCATTCGGGCGGAAGGCAGTGTACACCCTGGACAAGTCGCCACCTCATCACAGGGCCAACACAGGTGCATGTCTTTGGAGGTGGGAGGGGCCTATCCCCAGGTGCATGTCTTTGAGGTGGGAGGGGTCTATCCCCAGGTGCATGTCTTTGGAGGTGGGAGGGGCCTATCCCCAGGTGCTTGTCTTTGGAGGTGGGAGGGGCCTATCCCCAGGTGCATGTCTTTGGAGGTGGGAGGGGCCTATCCCCAGGTGCATGTATTTGGAGGTGGGAGGGGCCTATCCCCAGGTGCATGTCTTTGGAGGTGGGAGGGGCCTATCCCCAGGTGCATGTATTTGGAGGTGGGAGGGGCCTATCCCCAGGTGCATGTCTTTGGAGGTGGGAGGGGCCTATCCCCAGGTGCATGTCTTTGGAGGTGGGAGGGGCCTATCCCCAGGTGCATGTGTTTGAGGTGGGAGGAAGCCGCAGGTAACCCAGGCAGTGACGGGGAGAACAAGCAAACTCCACACAGAGAGATCCCAGGATTGAACCCTTATTGTGAGGCACATGTACTAACCCCTGTACCACCGTGCTTCCCGTGTAGAACACATGTGGACAATTAATTGGACCTGCTAACCAGCGGGGGCGCCATTTTTTTTAAAACACATTTTTAAAAACATCAATTTGTTTAGAATTTGCAGTTAAAATCCAACAAAGAAAAGTAAATTTTTAATACTGTTTGATCTATTTATCTATCAAGTTGCTACTTTATTTTATAACTAATGGGGGCGCCATTTTTTTAAACCCAATTTTATTTACAATTTGTAGTCAAAAATATATCCATCCATCCATTTTACTACCGCTTGTCCCTTGTGGGGTCGCAGAGGGTGCTGGAGCCTCTCTCAGCTGCATTCATGCGGAAGGCGGTGTACACCTTGGACAAGTCACCAGCTCATCACAGATAGACAACGTTCACACACTAGAGACCATTTAGTGTTGCCAATCAACTTATACAATTTTTTATACTGCTCAAAATTGAAGTTAAAGTCAAATAAAGAAAACACAACTTTAAATGATATTGTGTATCTATTGATTATGTTACCATTTTATCTCATAACCAGCAAGGTAGACATTTTTTTAAAACCCATCTTTTTTTAGAATTTGCAGTTAAAATAAGACAAATAAAACTACCTTCTAATACTGTTTTATCTCTCTATTTATGTGTCTAACTTTATCTATATGTTTGATCTATTTATGTGTCTATCTTTATCTATATGTTTGATCTATTTATGTGTCTATCTTTATGTATATGTTTGATCTATTTATGTGTCTATCTTTATCTATATGTTTGATCTATTTATGTGTCTATCTTTATCTATATGTTTGATCTATTTATGTGTCTATCTTTATCTATCGAGTTGCCACTTTATTGTATAACCTGTGGGCACACCATTTTTTTAAAACCCAATTTCTATTTAATAATAATAGATTAGATTTTATATCGCACTTTTCTATTATTAGATACTCAAAGCGCTCACAGAGAAGTGAGAACCCACCCATCTCCATATACTGTATTGTAGTTATTTAGTCCATATATACTGTATTGTAGTTATTTAGTCCATATATACTGTATTGTAGTTATTTAGTCCATATATACTGTATTGTAGTTATTTAGTCCATATATACTGTATTGTAGTTATTTAGTCCATATATACTGTATTGTAGTTATTTAGTCCATATATACTGTATTGTAGTTATTTAGTCCATATATACTGTATTGTAGTTATTTAGTCCATATATACTGTATTGTAGTTATTTAGTCCATATATACTGTATTGTAGTTATTTAGTCCATATATACTGTATTGTAGTTATTTAGTCCATATATACTGTATTGTAGTTATTTAGTCCATATATACTGTATTGTAGTTATTTAGTCCATATACCGGTATACTGTATTGTTAGTTGCAATTTGATCCTGTAACCTGCGGGGGTGCTGTTTCATAACTAGCAGCTTCGATTGAAGAAAGAAGAATTCAGCCTTCATGTTGGCTTTTGTCATGGGTCTACCAATCTTACTGATGAGTCATCAGTCTACCAATCTTACTGATGAGTCATCAGTCTACCAATCTTACTGATGAGTCATCAGTGTACCAATCTTACTGATGAGTGGCAGTGTGAAGGTGAAGCTGAGGGCAAGTAAGAGCAGCAGAATTAAAAAGACAGTGGATAGAGAGTGGGGGTGGGGGTTAATAATTAAGACTCACTTGCATGTTTGTTTTGCATATACAGCGGAACCTGCAAAGTTCAAAACATCTACCAGACTTCAACTCATTGAGCTTTAAAATGTGACAGCAGCACAATGTATCTCTCTCCAAACACTTCCTGGTCTGGCTCCGCCCACATATTTGTCTGATGCATCGCCCATTAGTGACTAGTTGTGTTAACAATGATTAACAATGCATCGTCCATTAGTGACTAGTTGTGTTAACATTGGTTAACAATGCATCGTCCATTAGTGACTAGTTGTGTTAACATTGGTTAACAATGCATCGCCCATTAGTGACTAGTTGTGTTAACATTGGTTAACAATGCATCGCCCATTAGTGACTAGTTGTGTTAACAATGATTAACAATGCATCGTCCATTGGTGACTAGTTGTGTTAACATTGGTTAACAATGCATTGTTCATTGGTGACTAGTTGTGTTAACATTGGTTAACAATGCATCGTCCATTAGTGACTAGTTGTGTTAACAATGATTAACAATGCATCGCCCATTAGTGACTAGTTGTGTTAACAATGATTAACAATGCATCGTCCATTGGTGACTAGTTGTGTTAACATTGGTTAACAATGCATTGTTCATTGGTGACTAGTTGTGTTAACATTGGTTAACAATGCATCGCCCATTAGTGACTAGTTGTGTTAACAATGGTTAACAATGCATCGTCCATTGGTGACTAGTTGTGTTAACAATGCATCGTCCATTAGTGACTAGTTGTGTTAACATTGGTTAACAATGGTTGTGTGACAGTTACGGATGTTCAAATGTTACGTAAAACGAATTAGATTGTTTTAAAACAATTTTTTTGCGATACCGTCATAAAATGAAGGCAACAAAGAAAAGTGTGATGATAACCACAGAAGCAGAAATGAAAAAGTACTTCATCATTCTGAAAATTCCTTCCTGCTCTCTCTTCACTTTTACGTGAGTTTGACACTTGGTTGCCAACATGAAAATGTTGCCTGCCAGAAGCAATTGGCTGACTTTACATGACATGACCTTATTTTACAGCCCAGACTTTTTTCCTACGCTTTGAACCCTGCAGCTTATAAAACGGTGCGGCGAATTTGGGGATTTTCCTTCGCTAACGGCCACAATGTTTTATATTCAACAAATAGTTTTCAACACCGACAGAGACACTAGCTGCGTTTCCACTGCAGTTTTTTCGCTAAATAAAAGCATTTGCGACTTGTAGCTGTTTCCTTTATTGCGTCATGAGCTGTAATTCTCGTAAAATGTCATCCCGCAAGAGTCCATTGTGAGGAAGATATTGCAGCCACTGCAGTAGAAGACCAAGGCAGCGGCTGATCGCTCAACTTCCTTGAAAATGAAACATTTCTTGTCTTGAAAATCAACTTTTACCTTGAAAATCATTTTTTGACTTGAAAATCAACTTTTACCTTGAAAATATTTTTTTGTCTTGAAAATGCACTTATTGGGTCTCTGAGCCTGCGGGTCGCCCACTATTGCGGGGAATAGACCCGTGAGACCAACCCGTGAGACCACCCGTGAGACCACCCGTCGCTCGACCCCGGCCAACCGCTCGGAAGGGAGACCAAGACCCGTCTGCCCTGGTTGTCCTGCATAGGCGCCACGTCGGTTTGGTGTTTAGGTACCCTTAAAATGCGAAAAAAGTGTTTCCATCATGGTTTTGTGAAAAATGTCTAAATTAAAACGTCTCAAAAACCACCTCTTTTATTGTGATTTTTAGGTTTTGGAAATGGTAATGGAAACGCAGCTAGTGTGTTGTTGTCTGTGCTCTGGCGCCATCTTATGGGCAGGCTCGCTCACTGCGGGTTGAAAATGTATTTCTTGTTTCGTGCCTTGAACCGGAAGTATATCCCATTTCATCTTCAGCGTTTCTGCTTGGAAGGATTCTTCATTCATCACACTTTGTAGGTTTTACAATGTAATTGAAACTGTTTGTACTTATAAAGTGTCCCATGTAGGAGTGTTCTCATGCTTATTTGTAATATGCAACACCTTTACAGGTGTTGGTAATATTAACTTACAACGTCATTCTTTTTCTACTGTTTCAGTTTTGTAAATTCACCAAAACGTCTCCGTGGAGTTATTGAGTCTGTTTAGCTGATTGGAGAGCTAGCTTCTGCAGCTAGTGGGTCCATGACCATGACTTCTGTTTTGTTTGATCAGCCGTTTTACTGCCGTATGAAACAATTAAGGTATGTAAATAAACACTAACAAAATATTTCGTAAAAGTATATATATATCTGCGGCTAATATATGTAAAAACATTAATTTCTTCTAAAAACTGATGGGTGATGTTTATATACTGGTGCGCTCTAAAGCCCGGAGAGTAGGGTTCTTACTGTACATGTTTGTTATGGTTCTTACTGTACATGTTTGTTAGGGTTCTTACTGTACATGTATGTTATGGTTCTTACTGTACATGTTTGTTATGGTTCTTACTGTACATGTTTGTTATGGTGTATCATGTCTTGCATTGTGTTGGACTTTGGAGGTTCCGCTGTAGTTTGGAGGACTGACGATCATGTTTCCCATCACTAAGTCAGACATTTTCTCCAACACCAACATGAGACACTTTGTGGTTGCATATTTTGTTGGAGTTTAACTACTTCAAATCTTAACTGTGGGTTGTGTCTGCAGTACATCATGTAAACACATCATGTAAATAAACACATCATGTAAACACATCATGTAAACACATCATGTAAATAAACACATCATGTACACACGTCATGTAAACACTACACACATCATGTAAACACATCATGTACACACATCATGTAAATAAACACATCATGTACACACATCATGTAAACACATCATGTACACACATCATGTAAACACATCATGTACACACGTCATGTAAACACATCATGTACACACATCATGTAAACACATCATGTAAATAAACACATCATGTACACACGTCATGTAAATAAACACATGATGTAAACAAACACATGATGTAAACAAACATCCTCACCTTCATCCCTGGAGTAGTCCTCCCCTGAATGAGGCTCAAACAAGTAATCTCCTGTGGCCAACTCAAAGGCCTGTTGGACACAAGAGCATCAGCATCATCATCATCATCACAATGTACTTCTCAGCATCATCATCATCATCACAATGTACTTCTCATCATCATCATCATCATCACAATGTACTTCTCATCATCATCACAATGTACTTCTCATCATCATCACAATGTACTTCTTCTCATCATCATCACAATGTACTTCTCATCATCATCACAATGTACTTCTTCTCATCATCATCACAATGTACTTCTCATCATCATCACAATGCACTTATCATCATCATCATCACAATGCACTTATCATCATCATCACAATGTACTTCTCATCATCATCACAATGTACTTCTTCTCATCATCATCACAATGTACTTCTCATCATCATCACAATGCACTTATCATCATCATCATCATCACAATGCACTTATCATCATCATCACAATGTACTTCTCATCATCATCACAATGTACTTCTCAGCATCATCATCATCTGTACTTCTCAGCATCATCATCATCATCATCATCATCACAATGTACTTCTCAGCATCATCATCATCATCATCATCACAATGTACTTCTCAGCATCATCACAATGCACTTCTCAGCATCATCATCATCTGTACTTCTCAGCATCATCATCATCATCATCATCATCACAATGTACTTCTCAGCATCATCATCATCATCATCATCACAATGTACTTCTCAGCATCATCATCATCTGTACTTCTCAGCATCATCATCATCATCATCATCACAATGTACTTCTCAGCATCAGCATCATCATCATCACAATGTACTTCTCAGCATCATCACAATGCACTTCTCAGCATCATCATCATCATCATCACAATGTACTTCTCAGCATCATCATCATCTGTACTTCTCAGCATCATCATCATCATCATCATCATCACAATGTACTTCTCAGCATCATCATCATCATCACAATGTACTTCTCAGCATCATCACAATGCACTTCTCAGCATCATCATCATCATCATCACAATGTACTTCTCAGCATCATCATCATCATCACAATGTACTTCTCAGCATCATCATCATCATCATCATCATCACAATGTACTTCTCAGCATCATCATCATCATCATCACAATGTACTTCTCAGCATCATCATCATCATCATCACAATGCACTTATCAGCAGCATCATCATCATCATCATCACAATATACTTCTCATCATCATCATCATCATCACAATGTACTTCTCATGATGATGATGATGACAATGTACTTCTCATCATGATGATAATGATGATCACAATGTACTTCTCATGATGATGATGATCACAATGTACTTCTCATCATCATCATCACAATGTACTTCTCATCATCATCACAATGTACTTCTCATCATCATCATCATCATCATCACAATGTACCTCTCATCATCATCATCATCATCACAATGTACTTATCATGATGATGATGATGATCACAATGTACTTATCATGATGATGATGATGATGATCACAATGTACTTCTCATCATGATGATGATGATCACAATGTACTTCTCATCATGATGATGATGATCACAATGTACTTCTCATGATGATGATGATCACAATGTACTTCTCATCATCATCATCATCATCACAATGTACTTCTCATCATCATCACAATGTACTTCTCATCATCATCATCATCATCACAATGTACTTCTCATCATCATCATCATCATCACAATGTACTTATCATGATGATGATGATGATCACAGTGTACTTATCATGATGATGATGATGATCACAATGTACTTATCATGATGATGATGATGATGATCACAATGTACTTCTCATCATGATGATGATGATCACAATGTACTTCTCATCATGATGATGATGATCACAATGTACTTCTCATCATGATGATGATGATCACAATGTACTTCTCATGATGATGATGATGATGATCACAATGTACTTCTCATGATGATGATGATCCCAATGTACTTCTCATGATGATGATGATGATCCCAATGTACTTCTCATGATGATGATGATGATGATGATCACAATGTACTTATCATGATGATGATGATGATCACAATGTACTTCTCATCATGATGATGATGATGATGATGATGACAATGTACTTCTCATGATGATGATGATGATGATCACAATGTACTTCTCATCATGATGATGATAACAATGTACTTCTCATGATGATGACAATTTACTTCTCATGATGATGATGATGATGACAGTGTACTTCTCATGATGATGATAATGATGATGAAAATGTACTTCTCATCATGATGATGATGATGATGATGACAATGTACTTTTCATGATGATGATGATGATGATGAGGATGAGGATGTGCAAAGAGGAAGTTACCATGCAGGCGGTGCTCCAGATGTCTGCAGGTGTGCTGTAGCCAGCTCCTATCAGAACCTCGATGGAGCGGTACTGTCTGGTCTGGATGTCTTCTGTGAAGTGCTTGTGCTGCAATGCAGGATGTATCATCAATTATCTATTACATTTATCATCAATTATCTATTATATTTATCATCAATTATCTAGTATATTTATGAATTTTTCATCATTTATCTATTATATTTATCATCAATTATCTATTACATTTATCATCAATTATCTACTATATTTATCATCAATTATCTAGTATATTTATCATCAATTATCTATTATATTTATCATCAATGATCTATTATATTTATGTATTTATGATCAATTATCTATTATATTTATGTCTTTATCATCAATTATCTATTATATTTATCATCAATTATCTATCATATTTATCATCAATTATCTATTATATTTATCATCAATTATCTATTATATTTATGTCTTTATCATCAATTATCTATTATATTTATCATCAATTATCTATTATATTTATCATCAATTATCTATTAATTTATGTATTTATGATCAATTATCTATTATATTAATGTCTTTATCATCAATTATCTATTATATTGTGTGTTTATGATCAATTATTCACACAATGTATAACTATTATATTTATCTGTTTATGATCAATTATTCACACAATGTACAACTATTATATTTATGTGTTAATGATCAATTATTCACACAATGTACAACTATTATATTTATGTGTTAATGATCAATTATTCACACAATGTACAACTATTATATTTATGTGTTTATGATCAATTATTCACACAATGTACAACTATTATATTTATGTGTTTATGATCAATTATTCACACAATGTACAACTATTATATTTATGTGTTTATGATCAATTATTCACACAATGTACAACTATTATATTTATGTGTTTATGATCAATTATTCACACAATGTACAACTATTATAATTATCTGTTAATGATCAATTATTCACACAATGTACAACTATTATATTTATGTGTTAATGATCAATTATTCACACAATGTACAACTATTATATTTATGTGTTTATGATCAATTATTCACACAATGTACAACTATTATATTCATGTGTTTATGATCAATTATTCACACAATGTACAACTGTTATATTTATGTGTTTATGATCAATTATCTATTTCTGTGTTTTCTGTGTTTTAAATGCTATGTTGTCTATTACCATTGTTGGTATATTCATGATACAAATGATTGTTACAGTGTAATAATGATTGTTACCTGTGGTAATGCCACAATGATACAACATGTGTATTATAATCCTAAGAGTGAAACGCATGTGAATAATCACTGAATGGAGAAGCGGGGGTGGGATTAAATAAGTTATCTTCTTCCCTCTCAGGCAAAACCGGACCATCATGCTTACATACTGTACATTACCTTTTGTACTATATTCATTTATATTATTATGTGTTGTCAATTTTGTACTCTTTTATGTCATTGCCTAAAATAAATTAATGAAAGAAAAATGAAAAGAAAAAGACCTATTATTGGGAATGACTCAAGCCAGAGATAAGAAGCATGTGACTCTCACAGCCAATCAGGGAGGAATAAAAGAATGACTAAAAATATGTCATTAAAAATAAAGAAATTAAAGTGCAAAACAATTATATAATAGATGCTATATTGATAATAAAAAACAAAAAATGTATTATTGTAAAAATATAATATATCTATATATAAAATATAAAAATAAACAATTAGAAAATACAAATCAATAAAAACAAAACACAACACAGTAAAACAAAAGAAATTGGGTCTTACCACCCAGCAGGCATTTCCGAGGTCAGCTATTTTCACTCGAATGGATTCAGCATTACGTGGGTCCAGAGGGTTGATGAGCAGGTCTGCAGCTCTGACCCGGACTGAAAATGTATATGACCTTTTATGATGACACAATACTTGCAGAAGAGGACTGAAAATGTATATGACCTTTTATGATGACACAATACTTAGAGAAGAGGATGATTGGCTTACCTTTGGGTGTGTCCCCCGTGCTGGAGGATGACACGGTGCGGCTGCGGTCCGCCGTGGGGCTTTCCGGTGATTGCCCCGCCCCCACGCAGGCGGGGTCCCCCGGCTCTGGATCCAGGGGTAAATCGGGAAAAGGCAGCGGCGCTGCGACCCGATGGCGCTCGCCGGAGCCGTTGGTCAGCACCGACTCGCCGTTGTACATCTCGTAGCCGGAGCTGAGCGAAACGTCCTTGTCGGTGTAGCTGAGCTCAGACTCCACCAGGGGGCAGAGGAGGGTCTTGGTGGTGGGCGAAGGGACCGGGTTGTCTACCAGACCCTCAGAGTTGAGGAGAATGTGGCCGTTGGTTTTGGGCAGAGTGCTTTTATTGGTCAGGGACTTGATGGGGGAAGTGAGGAGGTCGGTGGTGGTGTCATCGTCCTCATTGGACTCCTCCTTCTCCTCCTCTTCTGCCTCCTTCTCCTCCTCTTCTGCCTCCTTCTCCTCCTCTTCTGCCTCCTTCTCCTCCTCATCTGCCTCCTCCTCCTCCTCTTCTGCCTCCTCCTCCTCCTCATCTGCCTCCTTCTCCTCAAGCTCAGTCTCTTTTTGCTCCTCATTTACCTTCTCTGTTGTCTCCTCTTTCTTTTCTGGCTCTTTCTCTTCCTCTGCCAGTGTTGAATCTCCATGAGCTTGCACGGTGACAAGAGGGATGGAGGCCTTCCTTTCAGCCACAGGCGTGATCTCATCTTCTCCTTCTTCACGGCCATCTGCAGGCACCTCGCTGGGCTCCTCCGTGTGCGCCGCACCTAAAAGAAGCGAAAAGGTAAATAATAGAGAAGCTGAAAAGACGAAGAGAGCATGGGTGAAGGAGTCCATCCTGTAATGTATAAGATGACGTCTGCCATCTTGTGTGTCAAAAACTAACTAAGTTGTATGCAAACACTTTGAACCAAGCATGCCTCTATTGTTATTTCTGTGTGAAAAGGGTCACACTCTGATAAGACCCAAACTCTCTGAGATGAGCCAAACTCTCTGATAAGACCCAAACTCTCTGATGTGAGCCAAACAATCAGTCAAGGTTTGGGAACTGAGGAGCCACATTGTTGAAGTGGAATTATTTCCCATTCTTGCTTGATGTACAGCTTAAGTTGTTCAACAGTCTCCCTTCTCATATTTTAGCCTTCATATTTTCAATGGGAGACAGGTCTGGACTACAGGCAGGCCAGTCTAGTATCCACACTATTTTACTATGCAGCCACGCTGTTGTAACACGTAGCTTGGCATTGTCTTGCTGAAATAAGCAGGGGCGTCCATGGTAACGTTGCTTGGATGGCAACATATGTTGCTCCAAAAGCTGTATGTACCTTTCAGCATTAATGGTGCCTTCACAGATGTGTAAGTTACCCATGTCTTGGGCACTAATACACCCCCATACCATCACACATGCTGACTTTTACACTTTCACCCTAGAACAGTCCGGATGGTTCTTTTCCTCTTTGGTCCAAAGTTTCCAAAAACAATTTGAAATGTGGACTTATCAGACCACAGAACATTTTTCCACTTTGCATCAGTCCATCTTAGATGAGCTCGGGCCCAGCGAAGCATTTCTGGGTGTTGTTGATAAATGGCTTTGGCTTTGCATAGTAGAGTTTCAACTTGCACTTACAGACGTAGCGACCAACTGTAGTTACTGACAGTGGTTTTCTGAAGTGTTCTTGAGCCCATGTGGTGATATCCTTTACACACTGATGTGGCTTTTTGATGCCTGGGGGATCCGAGGTGTGTAACATCATGGCTTACGTGCAGTGATTTCTCCACATTCTCTGAACCTTTTGATGATATTATGGAGCATAGATGGTGAAATCCCTAAATTCCTTGCAATAGCTGCTTGAGAAATGTTGTTCTTCAACAATTTGCTCAGGCATTTGTTGACAAAGTGGTGACCCTCGCCCCGTCCTTGTTTGTGAATGACTGAGCATTTCATGGAAGCTGCTTTTATACCCAATCATGGCACCCACCTGTTCCCAATTAGCCTGTTCACCTGTGGGATGTTCCAAATAAGTCTTTGATGAGCATTCCTCAACTTTCTCACTCTTTTTTGCCACTTGTGCCAGCTTTTTTGAAACATGTTGCAGGCATCAAATTCCAAATGAGCTAATATTTGCAAAAAATAAGAAAGTTTACAAGTTGAAATATCTTGTCTTTGCAGTCTATTCAATTGAATATAAGTTGAAAAGGATTTGCTAATCATTGTTTTTATTTAGCATTTACACAACTTCACTGGACTTTTGCACAATATTAATTTTGTGAGATTCTCTTGTATTTTAGGGAGATGTTTTGCTGTGATGTTGTCTTGCTCGCACTCACATGTGTGATTGGTTAACCTGATGGGCCTCTCTCCACCTTCCTCCTCCACATCCTCCCAGTCCTCATCGTCATCCTCCTCCTCCTCACTCTCTCCCAGGGCCATGCTGGGGCCCAATGGTGCTGGTGTTGCAGAAGATGGTGGTGCTGGTTGCTTCTTCTGGGCGCCATCTTCTTCTTCTCCGACTCGCTCTGCCTCCCACTCCTCTCCTTTCTCCTTCTCAGCTTCCCTCTCCAGGGCCTCGATCTCCAGCATCCTCTTCTCCAGAAGTTCAGCCTGACGCTTCTGCTTCTTCTTCAGCTTCTTCTTCTTGTTCTTGGAGATCTTTCCCACCTGGGGGTGCAAAGACCAGCATGAATAACAGCTAACATGGAAGCCTTGCCATGAAATGGTTTTTATTTGGCGATGCGTGCTGAGAAGGTACAACTACAATTGTTTGCCATGAGAAGAAACGTGACTGTGTGTGTGTGTGTGTGTGTGTGTGTGTGTGTGTGTGTGTGTTCTCAGGTCATACTCACATCAGTCGTACTCACCGCTTTGAGCTGGGGGGCTGTGCTAACTGACACACACAGCAGAAACAAGCAAGTGTGAGTCATGGATGCAACAAAGATTCTCTTTCCCTCACACATAATTCAACCAATGAGGTGGCAAACACAGCATGGGGCCAAAACCCTCACCAGAATAATAACAATAACAATAAATAATAATACCTCATGAACATACTATACAAATACAATGCTAAATAAATACTTACACACATTTGAATAGAGAGGGTGATGTAATCATATAAAATGAATACCATAAAATTATAATATATACAATAATATTTTGTAGAATGGATAGAATACAACACATTTAAATACAATATAATTAAAAAAAAATTAATAACAATTACATAGTGTAGTATGCATAGAACAGAAAAAAACAATAAAATATAATACTGTGTGATAATGATATCAAGTGTGTGTAAAAAATTGAATCCAATAAAATTTAGATGAATTTCCCCCCAATATTATGTATGTAATTTAATGTTGGGACTATTTGATGAGACAATATTATGTATGTAATTTAATGAGACAATATTTGTATGTAATTTAATGTTGGGACTATTTGATGAGACAATATTATGTATGTAATTTAATGAGACAATATTTGTATGTAATTTAATGTTGGGGTTATTTAATGAGACAATATTTGTATGTAATTTAATGTTGGGGTTATTTAATGAGACAATATTTGTATGTAATTTAATGTTGGGGTTATTTAATGAGAATATGTCACCTTCCTGTGGGATGACTATAAATAGTTCTATGGTTGTTTTACATTTTCTTCCATTAGAGAAGAACATTTAATAACACAAGTGGTCATTTGGAGAGCTAAATATCAAATATATTACTATTATTAATATTTTTTATAGCAACAATGTTCCTGTACAACAGGAGTATAAATAAGTGCTACATTGTTCCACCTGCAGGGGGAGACAAACAACAATCATGTTTTCCTGACTCAAGTGTTACATTCTTGCTTCTTCCTGTTTATATTCTATTTCTATAGTTGCTTCTTCCTGTTTATATATTCCTATTTCTATAGTTGCTTATTCTTATTTCTATATTCCTATTTCTATAGTTCCTTATTCCTATTTCTATATTCCTATTTCTATAGTTGCTTATTCTTATTTCTATATTCCTATTTGTATAGTTGCATATTCCTATTTCTGTAGTACCTTATTCCTATTTCTATAGTTGCTTATTCCTATTTCTATATTCTTATTTCTATATTCCTATTTCTATAGTTGCTTATTCCTCTTTCTATAGTTCCTTAACCCTATTTGTATAGTTGCTTATCAAGTCAAAGCTTACCTGCCGAGCCAGAAGGGGGCGGGGCTCCTGCCTTCTGCCACTCAGCAGCCTCCATGGCCATGCGCCTGACGAAGGTGTCGTCCACGCACATCAGGATGTTCTCTGGCTTGATGTCCGTGTGGATGATTTTACATTTGCTGTGCAGGTAGTCCAGCCCCTGCAGCACCTGCACACACACACACACACACACACACACGTGCTTAGTCATGTTTACCATGCAACATGTTCATCCATCTGGGCTTGTCAACATTGTTCACATAAACTTCCATCCCTCCATGGATGATGGTGCCACGCTACAATCTCAACGCCATATTGAGGAAAAACATGTTGCAGCTACACTTGTGGAAGGGCTTGTTCCTCACAAAGTACACCTGGTCTACACTTAGCAGGACCACTTGACTTGTTCCTCACAAGGTACACCTGGTCTACACTTAGCAGGACTACTTGACTTGTTCCTCACAAGGTACACCTGGTCTACACTTAGCAGGACTACTTGACTTGTTCCTCACAAGGTACACCAGGTCTACACTTAGCAGGACCACTTGACTTGTTCCTCACAAGGTACACCTGGTCTACACTTAGCAGGACCACTTGACTTGTTCCTCACAAGGTACACCTGGTCTACACTTAGCAGGACCACTTGACTTGTTCCTCACAAGGTACACCTGGTCTACACTTAGCAGGACCACTTGACTTGTTCCTCACAAGGTACACCTGGTCTACACTTAGCAGGACCACTTGACTTGTTCCTCACAAGGTACACCTGGTCTACACTTAGCAGGACCACTTGACTTGTTCCTCACAAGGTACACCTGGTCTACACTTAGCAGGACCACTTGACTTGTTCCTCACAAGGTACACCTGGTCTACACTTAGCAGGACCACTTGACTTGTTCCTCACAAGGTACACCTGGTCTACACTTAGCAGGACCACTTGACTTGTTCCTCACAAGGTACACCTGGTCTACACTTAGCAGGACCACTTGACTTGTTCCTCACAAGGTACACCTGGTCTACACTTAGCAGGACCACTTGACTTGTTCCTCACAAGGTACACCTGGTCTACACTTAGCAGGACCACTTGACTTGTTCCTCACAAGGTACACCTGGTCTACACTTAGCAGGACCACTTGACTTTATAAGCCTGTTCCTTTCAGCTCTGGGAAGGTACAACAAGTCTTGTTGGGTACAAGTTGGCACTTGTTACCCGCCAATTTGCATCGAAACTGTGAAAACCAAGCCTCATTGAATGCACCATGACAGGCTTATTTCTGTTTGACCAATGTCATGAAGAGCAGGATGAAGGCAGGATGAAGGTAGGATGAAGGCAAGATGAAGGGCAGGATGAAGGGCAAGATGAAGAGCAAGATGAAGAGCAAGATGAAGAGCAAGATGAAGAGCAGGATGAAGAGCAGGATGAAGAGCAAGATGAAGAGCAAGATGAAGGCATGATAAAGAGCAGGATGAAGGGCAGGATGAAGAGCAAGATGAAGAGCAGGATGAAGACAAGATGAAGGCAAGATAAAGGCAGGATGAAGAGCAGGATGAAGAGCAGGATGAAGAGCAAGATGAAGAGCAAGATGAAGAGCAAGATGAAGAGCAAGATGAAGAGCAGGAGGAAGGCAGGATGAAGAGCAAGATGAAGAGCAGGATGAAGGCAAGATGAAGAGCAGGATGAAGAGCAAGATGAAGAGCAGGATGAACGCACGATGAAGGCAAGATGAAGAGCAGGATGAAGGCAAGATGAAGCAAGATGAAGAGCAAGATGAAAAGGCAAGATGAAGGCAAGATGAAGGAAAGATGAAGGCAAGATGAAGAGCAGGATGAAGGCAAGATGAAGGCAAGATGAAGGCAAGATGAAGGCAAGATGAAGAGCAGGATGAAGGCAAGATGAAGGCAAGATGAAGGCAGGATGAAGGCAAGATGAAGGCAGGATGAAGGCAGGATGAAGGCAGGATGAAGGCAGGATGAAGAGCAGGATGAAGAGCAGGAGAAGAGTAGGATGAAGGCAAGATGAAGAGCAGGATGAAGGCAAGATGAAGGCAAGATGAAGAGCAGGATGAAGGCAAGATGAAGGCAGGATGAAGGCAAGATGAAGGCAGGATGAAGGCAGGATGAAGAGCAAGATGAAGAGCAGGAACATCCAGTCCTCACCTGTCTGATGATGCTCTTGACGCAGGGCAGAGGAAGACCTTGGTAGTT